>NC_087155.1:3154191-3411691 GCF_035594125.1 Scylla paramamosain
TCTCTCATCACGTGGAACATCTTCCCAGATGCCAGCCACTCCTCCACCGCTGACACCTCCCGCTGTGTCACCTGGAGGCACATATTAAAGAGTTGCTTCACCTGGACCGTTCTTCACATCTCTTTATATAGTAAATGTTTTGAATTCCTAAGTGTTTTCTTGCATTCACCTTTGATCCACCTGTCTTACAGGAGGAGGAAGCACATGGTTGATTCGTACAAATTACTTTCGAATAATCGTAGCGATGGAACAAGTATCGATCTAGTGTGATGGAACTTTTGATACTTTTAAATACTTTGTAGAACTTTGAAATTACATCTCAACAAAGTGTAATTGGACTCAGTGAGCGTTTTTGTTGTCATGATGGATGCTCTAGACTCTAGAGTCTACATCACTGATCCAGGGTGAAATCTATTCCATTAAAAAAATAAAATAAAAAAAATATATATATATATATATATATATATATATATATATATATATATATATATATATATATATATATATATATATATATATATATATATATATATATATATATATATATATATATATATATATATATATATATATATATATATATATATATATATATATATATATATATATATATATATATATATATATATATATATATATATATATATATATATATATATATATATATATATATATATATATATATATTTTTTTTTTTTTTTTTTTTTTTTTTTCCATGTAGAAAGGACATTGGCCAAGGGCAACAAAAATCTAATAAAAAAAATGCCCACTGAATGGCAGTCACATAAAAAGGTCAAAGCAGTGGTCAAAAATTGATGACAAGTGTCTTTGAACCTCCCTCTTGAAGGAATTCAAGTCATAGGAAGGTGGAAATACAGAAGCAGGCAAGGAGTTCCAGAGTTTACCAGAGAAAGGGATGAATGATTGAGAATACTGGTTAACTCTTGCGTTAGAGAGGTGGACAGAATAGGGGTGAGAGAAAGAAGAAAGTCTTATGCAGCGAGGCCGCGGGAGGAGGGGAGGCATGCAGTTAGCAAGATCAGAAGAGCAGTTAGCATGAAAATAGCGATAGAAGACAGCTAGATATGCAACATTGCGGCGGTGAGAGAGAGGCTGAAGACAGTCAGTTAGAGGAGAGGAGTTTAGACGAAAAGCTTTTGATTCCACCCTGTCTAGAAGAGCAGTATGAGTAGAACCCCCCAGACATGTGAAGCATACTCCATACATGGACGGATAAGGCCCTTGTACAGAGTTAGCAGCTGGGGGTGAGAAAACTGGCGGAGACGTCTCAGAACACCTAACTTCATAAAAGCTGTTTTAGCTAGATGTGAAGTTTCCAGTTCAGATTATAAGTAAATGACAGACCGAGGATTTTCAGTGTAGAAGAGGGGGACAGTTGAGTGTCATTGAAGAAGAGGGGATAGTTGTTTGGAAGGTTGTGTCGAGTTGAGAGATGGAGGAATTGAGTTTTTGAGGCATTGAACAATACCAAGTTTGCTCTGCCCCAATCAGAAATTTTAGAAAGATCAGAAGTCAAGCGTTCTGTGGCATCTCTGCGTGAAATGTTTACCTCCTGAAGGGTTGGACGTCTATGAAAAGACGTGGAAAAGTGCAGGGTGATATCATCAGCGTAGGAGTGGATAGGACAAGAAGTTTGGTTTAAAAGATCATTAATGAATAATAAGAAGAGAGTGGGTGACAAGACAGAACCCTGAGGTACACCACTGTTAATAGATTTAGGAGAAGAACAGTGACCGTCTACCACAGCAGCAATAGAACGGTCAGAAAGGAAACTTGAGATGAAGTTACAGAGAGAAGGAGAGAAACCGTAGGAGGGTAGTTTAGAAATCAAAGCTTTGTGCCAGACTCTATCAAAGGCTTTTGATATGTCCAAGGCAACAGCAAAAGTTTCACCAAAATATCTAAAATAGGATGACCAAGACTCAGTAAGGAAAGCCAGAAGATCACCAGTAGAGCGGCCTTGACGGAACCCATACTGGCGATCAGATAGAAGATTGTGAAGTGATAGATGTTTAAGAATCTTCCTGTTGAGGATAGATTCAAAAGCTTTAAATAGGCAGGAAATTAAAGGAATAGGACGGTAGTTTGAGGGATTAGAACGGTCACCCTTTTTAGGAACAGGTTGAATGTAGGCAAACTTCCAGCAAGAAGGAAAGGTAGATCTTGACAGACAGAGCTGAAAGAGTTTGACTAGGCAAGGTGCAAGCACGGAGGCACAGTTTCGGAGAGCAATAGGAGGGACCCCATCAGGTCCACAAGCCTTCCGAGGGTTTAGGCCAGCGAGGGCATGGAATACATCATTGCGAAGAATTTTAATACGTGGCATGAAGTAGTCAGAGGGTGGAGGAGAGAGAGGAACAAGCCCAGAATCGTCCAAGGTAGAGTCTAGCAAAGGTTTGAGCGAAGAGTTCAGCTTTAGAAATAGATGTGATAGCAGTGGTGCCATCTGGTTGATATAGAGGAGGGAAAGAAGAAGCAAAGTTACTGGAGATATTTTTGGCCAGATGCCAGAAATCATGAGGGGAGTTAGATCTTGAAAGGTTTTCACATTTTCTGATAATGAAGGAGTTTTTGGCTAGTTGGAGAACAGACTTGGCATGGTTCCGGGCAGAAATATAAAGTGCACGAGATTCTGGTGATGGAAGGCTTAAGTACCTTTTGTGGGCCACCTCTCTATCATATATAGCACGAGAACAAGTTGTGTTAAACAAAGGTTTAGAAGGTTTAGGACGAGAAAAAGAGTGAGGAATGTATGCCTCTATGCCAGACACTATCACCTCTGTTATGCGCTCAGCACACAAAGACGGGTCTCTGACACGGAAGCAGTAGTCATTCCAAGGAAAATCAGCAAAATACCTCCTCAGGTTCCCCCAACTAGCAGAGGTAAAACGCCAGAGGCACCTTCGCTTAGGGGGATCCTTAGGAGGGATTGGAGCGATAGGACAAGATACAGATATGAGATTGTGATCGGAGGAGCCCAACGGAGAAGAAAGGGTGACAGCATAAGCAGAAGGATTATAGGTCAGGAAAAGGTCTAGAATGTTGGGCGTATCTCCAAGACGGTCAGGAATACCAGTAGAGTGTTGCATCAATTGTTCTAGGTCATGGAGGATAGCAAAGTTGTAGGCTAGCTCACCAGGATGGTCGCTGAAGGGAGAGGAAAGCCAAAGCTGGTGGTGAACATTGAAGTCTCCAAGAATGGACATCTCTGCAAAAGGGAAGAGGGTCAGAATGTCCTCCACTTTGGAAGATAAGTAGTCAAAGAATTTCTTATAGTCAGAGGAGTTAGGTGAGAGGTATACAGCACAGATAAATTTAGTATGAGAGTGACTCTGTAGTCGTAGCCAGATGGTGGAAAACTCAGAAGAGAAGGTTAAGTCATTGTGCACATAAACGCAGCATCCAGCTTTGGATCGAAAATGAGAATAGAGAAAGTAGGAGGGAACAGAAAAGGGGCTACTGTCAGTTGCCTCAGACACCTGAGTTTCAGTGAGGAAAAGAAGATGAGGTTTAGAAGAGGAGAGGTGGTGTTCTACAGATTGAAAATTAGATCTTAGACCGCGAATGTTGCAGAAGTTAATGAAGAAAAAGTTGAGGGGGGTGTCAAGACACTTAGGGTCGTCGACAGAAAGGCAGTCCGACCTGGGGACATTCCCCAGGTCGGACTGCCCCCAGATCGGAGTCCCCCAGATGGCGACTCCGAGGATAGTGTGGGAGTCGCCATTATGATTTTAAAATTTTTGAGTGAAGAGTCTGTGTGTTATTAGGTGCTTTTAGTTTTGTGTGGAGGAAGAGAGTTGTCTTTAGAGGGCAGGCTGTGACTGCTCCCTTGTGTTGTGAGACACAAAGGGAAACGTTCAGTGAGGTCACAGCTGGGTTTAATGATAAGTTCACAGCACCCCCTGAACAGTGCTTTAGACCTCACTGGGAGTAATTATCGTTTCGGCAGGTGTCTACTGCCTCCTCCTGCCAATTTTTGTTTTTAGTAATGTTATTGTGTTTCTCCATAAAGCGTGTTTTGCACGTGTTTTAACGTTTTGGTAAAATAAATAACTAAAAACATTGAAAGATGAGTTTTTTTTGTAATGTTGTTTTCTTTTCTCATTTTGGGTGCTTGTAACGTTTCTTACTGTTTTGTTGCAAAAAAAAAAAAACGCTTATAAACACACACATACAAAAAAAAAAGAAAGAAAAAAAAAGAAAAACTCGTTTTCTTTCCCCACATAGCGTGCTTTGCATGCATTTTGGCGTTTTGATATTTAACAATGAGAAATATACTGAAAATGCACGTTTTTGGTAATGTTGTTCTGTTTAACCGTATAGAGTGCTATTCATGCTTTTCAGCGATTTCATACTTAAGAAGCTCCAAAACACTCAAAATACACGTTTCTCGTAATATCCTTTCGTTTGTATTTTATCGTTTTTCTCCGTAAGAAGCTAAAAACACACTAAATACTTGTTTTTGTTAATGTTATTCTGTGTCTTCATAATGGGTGTTTTGCCGATTAGCGTTTTGGTACGTAAGCTAAAACACTTCCATTTTTTTTTTTTTTTCTGTTCTTATAATTATATGGTACTTTCATTCTTTTTTTTTTTTAGCGTTTTAGTGCGTAACATGCAGGAAAACACTCCACAGATACGCTTCTAGTAATGTTTTGTTTCACCATAGAATGGGATTTGAGTGCATTTTGTCCTATTGGTGCCTAACATACGTGAAAAACATGATTCTGGTAATGTTTTTTTGTTTACCCATATAGGAGGCTTTGCATGTATTTTGGCGTTTTGATATCTAACAATGTGAAAAACATTCAAAATAAAAGTTTTTTTATAGTGTTGCTCTGTTTCTCTATATAGAGTGTTTTCCATGCGTGTTAGCGTTTTGGTAACTAAGAAGCTCAAAAACTCTTATGATACACGTTTATCTTAATAACTTTTTGTTACCCCATCAAGGGTTTTTTGCCTGCATTTTTGCGTTTTTGTACGTAAACAAGACATGTTTCTGGAAATGTCCTTTACTTTCCACATATAGCGTGCTTTGCATGTATTTTGGCGTTATGCCACTAACAATGTGAAATACACTCAATATACATATTTTTGTAATAAACTTTTTTCCATAAATTATTGAGTGCCATTCTTTCGTTTTAGTATTTTGGTACCTATGAAGCTCAAAAACAGTCATAATACACGTTTCTCGTAATGTCTTTTCCCTTCCACATATAGGGTATTTTTATATGTATTTTGGCGTTTTTATACGAAACAGGCTTTAAAATACTCAAAATACTTGTTTTTGGTATTGTTGTTGTCTTTCTAAATAAAGGGTGTTTTGCCTGCATTTTAGAGTTTTGATTGGTAAGTAGCTCTAAAAACAGTCAAAAAGACACGTTTCTGAAAATCTCTTTTTTTTCTTTTTTTTCTCCGAATAAAGTGTTGTGCGTGTATTTTTTTTTTTTTGGGGGGGATCTAACAATTTGAAAAAGACTCAAAATAAACGTTTTAAGTAATGTTGTTCTGTTTCTCCATATAGTGTGCTATTCGTGCATTTTAGCATTTTGCCACCTAAGTCTCAAAATCTCTGATAATACAAGTTTCTCGTAAAGTTTCTCGTTTTCCTATGTAGTGTATTCTGCATGCATTTTGACGTTTTTCTGTGTATCATAGTCAAAAACACTCAAAATACACTTTTTTTTTTGTTAAGTTATCGTGTTTTTCTATAAAGGGTGTTTTGAATTCGGTTATCATTTTGTTAAGTACCTCAAAATACTTTTTTTTTTTCAGTAATGTTCTTTTGCTTTCCCATATATGGTGCTTTCCATGCTTTTTTTTTAGCGTTTTGATGCCTAGCGCGCTCATAAACACTCAAAAGACACATCTCTGGAAATCTCGTTTCCCTCCCCGTATATGGTGCTATGTATTCATTTTGACATTTTGGTACCTAACAATGTGAAAATACTTAAAATACACGTTTTTCGTTATATTGTTCTGTTTCTCCATATAGAGTTCTATTCATCCCTTTAAGCGCATTGATACCTAAAAATTAAAAAAAAATAAAATACTCATAATACACGTTTCTTGTAATGTCTTTTCGTTTTCCTATATACTGTAATTTGTATACATCTGTCGTTTTTGTACGTAACAAACTCAAAAACACTCAAAACACTTTTTTTTTTTTTAATGTTATGTTTCTCAATAAGGGGTGTTTTGCATAGTTTCAAGGTTTTGTTACACAAGAAGCTGAAAAACACTGAAAAAAATGTTTTTGGTATTTTTTTGTATTCCCATATGGGGTGATTTTGATGTTTATTAGTATGCTTAAAGCGCTCAAAAATACCCAAAAGACATTTCTGGTGATGTTTCGATTACCATTTTTGGCATTTTGGTACATAACACTTTGAAAAACACTCAAAATACATGTTTTCGTAGTGTTGTTCTGTTTTTCCATATAGAGTGCTATTCAGGCTTTTTTTTTTTTTTGCGTTTTAATACCTACGAAGCCAAAAACTCTCATAATACACATTCCTGGTAATGTAATTTCTTTTCCCCATATAGAGTACTTTACATGCATTTTGTTATTTTCTACGTAACAAGCTCAAAACTCAAAATACACGTTTTTGCTAAAGTTATATAATTTATTTGTGAAAGATTTTTTTTTGCAGACGTTTTATTGTATTGGTACGTAAGTAGCTGAAAACACTGAAAAGAGACGTTTTTGGTAATATAATTTTGTTTTCCTATACAGGGTGCTATCATGCTTTTTATCGTTTTGATGTCTAGCACGCTCATAAACTCTCAAAATTCATGTTTCTGGAAGTCTCGTTTCCTTTCACCATATAGGGTGTTTTACATGCATTTAGCAATTTTTATTCCCAAGAAAGTGAAAAAAAATCAGATTACAGTATTTTGTTAATGTTATTTTATCCATATAGAATCCTATTAATTTGTTTTATTATTTTGTTACCTAAGAAGCCATAAAACGCTCATAATACACGTTTTTTCTTAAGGTCTTTTTTTGTTTCCACATATAGTAGGGTACTTTCCATGCAATTTGGCTTTTTTCAACGTAACACACTCAAAAACACACATAATAAATTTTTCTTATAATGTTATTCTGTTTAGTCATAAAGTATTTTATCATTTTGGAACCTATCAATGTGGTAACCATTCAAAATACACGTTTATGATTATGTTGTTTTTTTTCTTCATATAGAGTGATATTAATGCGTTTTTGCGTTTTGATATCTAAGAAGCTGAAAACTATCATAATACACATTTTTCAAAATGTATTTTTTATTTTTTTCCTTATAGAGTCATTTGCACGCACTTTGGCGTTGTTCTACGAAACACCCTCAGAAATGCTTAAAATATACGTAAAATTATTGTTTTCTCCATACAGGATGTTTTAACGCGTTTTGGCATTTTCGTAAGCATCTTACTTAAAAACACTCAAAAGACATGTTTTTGATAATGTTTTATTTTACCATATATGGTGATTTCCTTACTTTTCTACGTTTTGGTGCTTAACACGCTCATAAACGTTTCTGAAAAAAACGTTTTTTTTCCCCATATAGGGTGCTATGCATGCATTTTTGGCATTTTGGTACCTAACAATGTGGAAAACACTCAAAATACACGTTTTTGGTGATATTGTTTTGTTTCTTCATATAGAATGCTAGTCATACGTTTTAGCGTTTAGGTACCTAAGAAACTTAAAAACACTCATAATACACGTTCTTCGTAATGTCTTTTCGTTTCTCCATATGTGGTAATTTCCATGTATTTGGCTTTTTTGTACTTAACAAGCTCAAAATACTGAAAATACTTGTTTTTTGTAATGTTATTCTGCTTCTCCATAAATGGTGTTTTGTATGCGTTTTAGCGTTTTGGTAGGTAAGTAGCAGAAAATTACCGAAAAGACGTTTTTTTTCGCAATACTGTTTTGTTTTCCCATATAGGGAGCTTTCCATTCTTTATAGCATTACTGGCCCAAGCACGATCATAAATAAAAAAAAAAACACGTTTTTGGAAGTCTCGTTTCCTTTCCCCATATATGGAGCTTTGCTTGTATTATGGCGATTTGTAATATGAATTACAGTCAAAATACACGTTTTTGGTATGTTGTTTTGTTTCCTTATATAAAGTGCTATTCATGTGTTTTCTCATTTTGGTACCAAAGTAGCCCAAAAACACTCATAATATACGTTTCTCGTAATGTATTTTCGTTTCTCAACATTATGTACTTTCCATGTATTTTGGCGTACGTAACAAGCTCAAAAATACTTAAGATAGTCGTTTTTGTAAAGTTACTTTATGCTTCTCCATAAAGAGTGTTTTCCATTCTGCTTAGCTTTTTGGTACGTAAGTGGCTCTTAAACATTCAAAATATACATTTTTGGTAATTTTATTTTATTTTCGTATATAGAGTGCTTTCCATGTTTTTAAGAGGTTTGGTGCCTAACAAGCTCGTAAAAACTCAAAAGACATATTTCTGGAAATGTCGTTTATTCCCCCCCCCCCCATATGCTTTGTGTGGACTTTGACGTTTTTGGTACCTACTCATGTGAAATACTTTGAAAATACACATTTTGGTAATACTGTTCTGTTTCTCCTTATAGAGTGCTATTCATTCTTTTTATGCGTTTTGGTACCTAAGAAGCCCAAACAACACTTATAATACATGTTTTTCGCAATGTCTTTTCGCTTTTCCACATGGGCTTCTTTGCATGCTTTTCGGCGTTTTTGTTCGTAGATAACTCAAAAACACTCAAATACTTGTTTTTAATAATATTATGTTTCTTTATAAAGGGTGTTTTGTATGCGTTTTAAGAATTTTGGTATGTAAGTAGCTGAAAAAAAAAACACTTGAAAACACGTTTTCAGTAATATTGTTTTGTTTTCCTATATTGGGATTTTGTCATGCTTTTCAGTGTTTTGGTGCCTAACAAGCTCATAAACACTCAGAAGACATGTTTCTGGAGATGTTGTTTAGCTTTTTTTCATGGAGCATGCTTTCAATGTATTTTGGCGTTTTGGTACCTAACAATGAGAAAACACTCATAATATATGTTTTTCGTAATAGTGTTCTGTTTCTCCTTACATATTGTTATATGTTCGTTTTTTTTTTTTTACCGTTTTGATACCTAAAAACTCTAAAAACAATAATAATAAACTTTTCTCATACATGTCCTCGTACTTGTAATGTTATTCTATTTCTAATATATATATATATATATATATATATATATATATATATATATATATATATATATATATATATATATATATATATATATATATATATATATATATATATATATATATATATATTTCCTTTTCATATTGAGTGATTTCCATGATTTTTAGATTTTTGTGCCTAAGACGCTCATAAACACTCAAAAGGTCGTATCATTTCCCCATATAGGTTGCTTTTCATGCATTTTGGCGTTATGGTACCTAACAGCTTGAAATATACTCCATATACACATTTTTTGTAAAGTTGTTCTGTTTGTCCATATAGAGTGCTGTTAGTTCGTTTTAGCGTTTTCGTACGTAAAACAAACTTAATATCACTCATAATAGACGTTTCTCGTTATGTTCTTTCGTTTCTCATATAGGGTACTTTTCATCCATTTTGGCGTTCTTTTTTTTTTCAAAATACAAAATTTTATTGTTTCTCAATAAAGGGTGTTTTGTGCGCTGTTCAGCGTTTTGGTACGTAAGTAGCTAAAAGACATCCAAAAGACACGTTTTTGATAATGTTTTCTTTTTCCATATAGGTTGCTTTCCATGATTTTTAGTATTTTAGTATGTAACACGCTCATAGACATTAAAAAGACACATTTCTAGAATTACTTCTTTTCTCTATATAGGGTGCTTTGCATGCATATGGGATTTTGATGCCTAAGAATGTGAAATGTATTTAAAATACACATATTTACTAACGTGGTTCTATTTTTCCATATACAGTGCTATTCTTACGTTTTAGCGTTTTGATACCTAAGAAACTCAAAAACACTCATAATACGTGTTTATCTTTATGTCTTTTCGTTTTCCCATATAGGGTATTTTCCATGAATTTTGGCGTTTATTTTTTTTAAGTGACAGTTTGAAAAACACTGAAAATATTTGTATTTGGTAACGTTATTCTGTTTTTTTCTATAAAGCTTCTTTTGCCTGCGTTGCAACCTTTCGGTACGTAACTCAAAAACACTCAAAACACGTTTATTGGTAATGTTGTTTCGTTTTCCCATATATGGTGCTTTCCATTCTTTTTTGCGTTTTCGTGCACAAAACGCTCATAAACACTCAAAAGATACGTTTCTTAAAAATGACATTTCTTTTCCCATATAAAGGGTTTTGCATCCATTTTGGCGTTTTGGTACCTAATAATGTGAAATACACTGAAAATTCACGTTTTTGGTGTGTTGTTCTGTTTGCCCATATATAATGCTTTTCTTGTTTTTTAACGTTGTTTTTACCTAAGAAGCTGAAAAACACTCATAATACATGTGGCTCATTATGTCCTTTGTTTCCTTATATAACGTATTTTGCATGCATTTTTGCCTTTTTGTATGTAACAAGCTCAAAAACACTCAAAATACTTGTTGGTCATGAAATTCAGTTTCTTCATAAACGCTGCTTTGCATGGGTTTGAAACGTAAGAAGCTAAAAACAAACACAAAAGACACGTTTTTCGTAATGTTTTCTTTCTATTCCCATATAGGGTGATTTCCATTCTTTATAACATTTATGTGTCTAACATGCAGAAAAGAAAAAAAAAAAAACACACCCATAGATACGTCTCATTCAAGATCGTTTCGTTTCCCCACATTTTGGTACCTGGTTTCTCTCATCCCTATTCTGTCCACTTCTCTAATGCAAGAGTTAACCAATATCCTTAATCACTCATCCCTTCCTCTGGTAAACTATGGAACTCCCTGCCTGCTTCTGTATTTCCACCTTCCTATGACTTGAATTCCTTCAGGAGGGAGGTTTCAAGACATTTATTCAATTTTTGACCACTGCTTTGACCCGTTTATGGGACTGGCATTTCAGTGAGCATATTTTTTTATTGGATTTTTTTTTTTTTTTTGCCCTTGGCCAGTGTCCTTCCTATATAAAAAAAATAAATAATAAATAAATAAATAAATAAACAAAAAAATAGCAAGCAATCAATGCATCTGCATCAAATATCTTTTGCATTATTAATTCTATTTATTTTAAACAGTGAAACTGCTTTTTACTTACAAACATGGCGAAATATAACAAAATATAACCAAAAAAAAGCTCCTTAAAGAGTGTTTTGCATGCGCTTTAGCTTTTTTTTTTTAAGTTTTTAGTTTTTTTAGTTTTTAAGCGTTTTGTTGCCTAGCACGCTCAAAAAGCAGTCAAAAGACAAGTTTCTGGAAATCTCGCCTCCTTTCCCAATATACGGTGTCATGCGTGCATTAAAAACTTATAATACAAGTTTCTCGTAATATAATTTCTTTTCCTTATACATGGTAGTTTGCAATGATTTTGGCGTTTTTCTACGTAACAATCTTAAAAACATTATATGTATATATACATATATATATATATATATATATATATATATATATATATATATATATATATATATATATATATATATATATATATATATATATATATATATATATATATATATATATATATATATATATATATATATATATATATATATATATATATATATATATATATATATATATATTTTTTTTTTTTTTTTTTTCTATTGTTGTCCTGTTTCTCAATACAGGGTGTTTCGCATGCTTTTTAGGGTTCTGGTACGGAAGAAGCTGAGAAAATCTCAAAAGACATACCTTTGTTGATGTTTTCCTTTCGACTCTCATATAGGTTGCTTTTCATGGCTTTTAGCCTTTTAGTGCCTAAAACGCATAAAAAAACACTCAAAAGACACGTTTATTGTAATGTCGTTTCGTTTCCACATGAAGAAGACTTTGCATTCATTTTCGCATGCTTGTACCTAATAATGTAAAAAAAAAAATATGTTTTGGTAATGTTCTTGTGTTATACCGAAAATAGTGTTTTCCATACTTTTTAGCGTTATGGTGCCTAATTCACTTATAAATACTCAAAAGACACGTTTGTGGATATCTCGTTTCCTTTCCTCATATAAGATGCTTTGCGTGTATTTTGCCGGTTTGGTATCTAACAATGTGAAATACACTTAAAATACAAGTATTTGGTAAGGTTTTCGGTTTCTCCATATAGAGTGCTAATCATGCGTTGTCAAATTTTCGTACCTAAGATAAAAAAAAGAAAATAAATAAATAAATAAAATGAAAAATAAAACATACGTTTTTCGTAATGTTTTTTTTTTCTTTTCTCCATAAAGGCTGTTTTTCATGCATTTTGGCGTTCTTGTAAATAACAGGTTCAAAAACACTCAAAATACTTGTTTTCGGTAACATTAGTATGTTTTTCCATAAAGCTTATTTTGCCTACGATATAGCGTTTTGGTACGTAAGTTGCTAAAAAACACTCAAAAGACATATTTTTGGTAAGGTTATTTTGTTTTCCCATATAGGGTGCTTTCCATGTTTTTTTTTCTTTTTATCATTTTGGTATCTTACACGCTCATAAACAATCAAAAGACACGTTTCTTGAAATGTCGGTTTTTTCCATCATATTGGGTGCGTTGCATGCACTTTGGTGTTTTGGTACGTAACATTGTGAAAGCCACTCAAAAATCACGTTTTTGGAAATCTCCATATAGAGTAATATTCATGCGTTTTATCGTTTTGGTACCTAAGAAGCTAGAAAAAAAAAAATCATAATCCACGTCTCTTGTAATGTCCTTTCGTTTCACTATATAGTATATTTTTTTTATGCATTTTGGCGTTTTCCTCTGTAACAATCTAAAAAAAAAAAAATCAAAATATTAGTTTTAAGTGATGGTATTCTATTTCTTCATAAAGGGTGTTTTACATTCGTCTTGGCGTTATGGTACCTATAAAGCTGAAAACTCTCAAAAGACAATTTTTTTGGTAATGTTTTCTATTCTCATATAGGATGTTTTCTATGCTTTTTAGCGTTTTGGTGCCCATCACACGTAAAGAATCACTCAAAAGATACGTTTCGTGTTAATGTGTTTTCGTTTCCAAATTTAGTGGGAGATGGATGCATTTTGGCTTTTTGCTTCCTAATACTGTAAAAAAAAAAAAAAAGAAACTCAAAATACACGATCTGGTAAAGCTGTTCTTTTCTCTGTCAACGCATTCTCGTATATTGGTACCTAAGAAACTCAAAAACTAATAATTCACGTTTTCTAATACTAAAACTAATAATTCAATGGTTTTCGTTTCCCCATTATAGAATTTTTTACGTGCATTTTTTTGCATTTTCAACGAAACTAACTCTAAAATCCTCAAAATACATGTTCTTCGTAACGTTATTCTGTTTAGCCATAAAGGATAAAAATTTTGCATGCGTTTTAGGGATTTGGTACGTAAGAAATTTAAAAACATTCAAAAACACACGTTTTTCGTAATGCTGTTTTGCATTATCATATATGGTGATTACCATGCTTTTTAACGTTTTGCTGCCTAACACGAAAAAAAAATAGTAAAAAGATAAAATAAACACTCATAATCACGTTTCATTAGTGTCGCTATGTTTCCCTACATGCTTTTCATGGATTTTGGTATTTTGGTACCTGACTGTGAAAGAACACTCAAAATACACCATATTGGTAATATTGCTCTTTTTCTCCACATAGAGTGCTATTTATGCGCTTTAAGATCCTAAGAAGCTCAAAAACTCTCATAATACCCGTTTCTCGTAATGACCCTTCGTTTCTTCATAGAAAGTACTTTGTATGCATATCGGCATTTTTCTACATAACAAGCTCAAAATCACTCAAAATACGTGTTTTTTTTTTTTTACGTTATTGTATTTCTCCATAAAAGGATGTTTTACATGTTTTTTTTTTTTTTTCGTTTTGGCACGTAGGGAGTTCAAAACACTCAAACTACTTTTCCCATATAAGGTAATTTCCATGCTTTTCATATATATATATATATATATATATATATATATATATATATATATATATATATATATATATATATATATATATATATATATATATATATATAAATCACGTCTTTTCATAGAAGTCCAACCCTTCAGGAAGTAAACATTTCACGCAGGGAAGCTGAAGAACGCCTGACTTCTGATCTTTTCTAAAATTTCTGATTGGGGTAGACCAAACTTGGTATTGCTCAATGCTTCAAAAAATCAATTCCTCCATTTTTCAACTATACATAACCTTCCAGGCAACTATCTCCTCTTCTTCAATGACACTCAACTATCCCCCTCTTCTACACTGATCATCGTCGGTTTGTCCTTTACTTATATTCTCAACTGGAAACTTTACATCTCATCTCTAGCTAAAACAGCTTCTATGAAGTTAGGTGTTCTGAGACGTCTCCGCCAGATTTTCTCACTCCCACAGCTGCTAACTCTGTACAAGGCCTTAATTCGTCCATGTATGGAGTATGCTTCACATGTCTAGGGGGGGGTTCTTTCATATCGCTCTTTTAGACATGGTAAAATCAAAAGTTTTTCGTGTCCAACTCCTCTCCTCTAACTGACTGTTTTGAGCCTCTCTCTCATCGCCGTAATGTTGCATCTCTAGCTGTCTTCTACCGCTATTTTCATGCTAATTGCTCTTCTGCTCTTGCTATCTGCATGTCTCCCGACCTCCCGCGACCTCGCTGCACAAGACTTCCTTCTTTTTCTCACCCCTATTCTGTCCACTTCTCTAATGCAATAGTTAATCAGCATTCTCAATTACTCATCCCTTTCTCTGGTAAACTCTGGAACTCCCTGCCTGCTTCTGTATTTCCACCTTCCTATGACTTGAATTCCTTCAAGAAGGAGGTTTCAAGACACTTATCAATCAATTTTTGATTACCACTTTGGACCCTTTTGTGGAATTGACATCTCAGTGGGCTTTTTTTTTATTAGATTTTTTGTTGCCCTTGGCCAGTGTCCCTCTTACATAAAAAAAGTGTTTTTTTAGTTTCTTCTTTCTTTTTTAAACATGAAAAAGCGTTATTAGCACTCTATATGGAAAAACAGAACAACATTGCCAAAAAAACCTGTATTTTAAGTGTTTACACAATGTTAGCTACAAAAACGCAAAAAAAAAAAAAAGAAATAAGAAAAAAAATGCATGCGAAACCCTCATATACGAGTATATGGAAACAAAACGACATTAATAGAAACTTTTTTTTAAGTGATTATGAACGTCTTAGGGAATAAAACACTAAAAAGCATGGAAAGCACCCTATATGGGAAAACAAAATAACATTACCCAAAAATGCATCTTTGAATGTTTTTTTCACATTATTAGGTATCTAAACACCAAATTGCATACAAAGCCCTTTATGTGGGAAAACGAAACGACATTACAAGAAATATATCTTTTCAGTGTTGTGTGCATGTTAAGCACCAAAATGCTAAAAAAAAAAAAGTATGATAAGCACTCTATACAGGAAAAGAACTGTACTTTATCAAGAACATGTCTTTTGAATGTTTTTAACTACTTACCTACATTAAAACGCATGCACATTACCCGTTATTGACAAACACAATAACATTACCAAAAATGCACGCAAAACGCCCCATATGAGGAAAGGAAACGAGATTTCCAGAAAAAAATATCTTGAGTATTTATAAGTGTGTTAGGTATCATAACTCTAAAATACATAGAAAACACCCTATATGGAAAAACAAAACAATTTTACCAAAAATTTTTCTTCTCAGTATTTTTGAGCTACTTACGTACCAAGACCCTAAAACGCATACAAAAACACCCTTTATGGAGAAAAAAAAATTTATTTCCAAAAAAACAAGTAATTTGAGTGTTTTTGGAATTGTTACGTACAAAAACACCATGTTACATGCAAAATACACTGTATAGGGATAGGAAAGGACATTATGAGATACGTGTATTATGAGTTTTTTCCTTCATAGGTACCAAAATGCAGAAAAGTATGAATAGAACTCTATATTGAGAAACAAAACAACATTATTAAAAGATGTGTTTTTTTTTTCAGTGTACTTCACATTGATAGGTATCAAAATGCAAACATCTATGCAAAGCACGGTATATTGGGAAAAGAAGCTACATTCCCAGAAACGTGTCTTTTTATGAGTATATGAGCGTTAAAACGCATGGAAAGCATCCGATATGGGAAAACAAAACAATATTATGGAAAACGTGTCTTTTGAGTGTTCTGATGGACTTTCGTACCACAACGCTAGAACGGAGGCAAAACACACTTTATTGAGAAACACAATAACTTTACTAAAAACCAAACGACATTACCAGAAACGTGTTTTTTAATTGTTTTTGAGCGTGATAGGGACGAAAACGAAAAAATAAATAAATAAATAAAATAAACATGGAAATCACCCTATTTAGGAAAACAAAACATTACTAAAAACATGTCTTTTGAGTGTTTTGAACTTCTAACTTACCAAAACGCTAAAACGCTAAAAAAAAAAAAAAAAAAAAACATGGCAAAACAGAATAATATTAAATAAAAAAAAAACAGTATTTTGATTGTTTTTTTTTTTTTGTTACGATGAAAAACGCAACAATGCATGGGAAGTACCCTCTATTAAAAAAAAAAAAAATCATATTAAAACATTACCCCCCCAAAAAAACGTGTATTTCGAGTGCTTTTTCATATTTTTTAGGTACCAAAACTCCAAAATGCATGAAAAGCCTGTAAATGGGGAAACTGAGCGACATTTCATGAAACGTATCTTTTTAGTGTTTTTGAGCATGTTATGCTACAAAACGCAAAAAAGAATAGAAATCACCCTACATGGGAGTACAAAACAACATTAATTGTATTTTGGAGGTGTTTGAACTTCTTACGTACCCAAACGCTAAGGTTGGCGAAAAACACCTTTTATAGCTAAAGAGATTGACATTTCCAGTAATAAGTATTTTGAACGTTTTTGAGCTTGTTAGGCTGAAAAAACACAGAAATGCATGAAAAGAAAAGAAAAAAAATATATATATATGTATATATATATATATATATATATATATATATATATATATATATATATATATATATATATATATATATATATATATATATATATATATATATATATATATATATATATACTATATGTATAAAAAATATAAAAAAAAACATGCAAAACACCCTATATGGGGGCAAGAAACGACATTTCCAAAAACGTGTCTTTTAAGTGTTTAAGAATATGTTAGGAACCAAAACGCTAAAAAGCATGGAAAGCACCTATATGGGAAAATAAAACAACATTAATGAAAATTTGTCTTTAAAATGTTTTTTTGAGTTTATTATGTACCTTAAGTCAAAAGCGCTTTCAAAACACCCTTTATGGAGAAACACAATAATAATTTTGAGTGTTTTTGAGATCTTAGGTACAAAAACGTCAAAAATGCATGGAAAGGCCCATATATGAGGAAACGATTGGTCATTACGAAAAATTACTATCATTTTTTATTAGGCATCAAAACTAAAACGCTCAAATAGCACTATATCGAAAAATAGAACATTACCAAAAAATGTCTATTATGAGTGATTATGAGGATGTTATTCACCTGATTGGTAAAAATCATGGAAATCATTTTTGATGGGAAAAAAGAGCACAACATTAACAAAAACGAGTCTTTTCAATGTTTTGAGCTACGTAAGAAATCGCTAAAAGACATGTAAAACACTCTTTAAGGAGAAAGAGAATAACGTTATCAAAAACAAGTATTTTCATAGTTTTGAGCTTGTTACATAAAAGTATCCTATATGAAAAAAAAAAAAAAGACATTACGAGACGCGTGCATTATGAGCGTTTTTTTTTTTAGCTACTTACGCACCAACACGCGAAAACGTGTTAATAGCACTCTATCGTGTCTTTCTTTTTATAGAAAGTACCAAAATCACGTATTTTCAGTGTTTTTGAGCCTCCTACGTATAAAACGCCGAAATGCATGCAAGGTATCCTGTATGGAGAAACGAAAAGATTTTACTAGAATTATAATTGTTTTTGGGTTTCTTAGGTATCAAAAACACGAAAATTCATGAATAGCACCCTATTTCGAGAAACAGAAGTACATAACAAAAAAACGTGTATATTGTGAGCATTTGCTCTTTAGCGTTTTGGTGTCGAACATGCAGATAAATAAAAGATACGTTTCATGCAATGTCATTTCACGTACCCATATGCATGAATTTTGGCGTATTAGTGCCTAACAATATAAAAAACACTTAAACCACTTCGTTTTCCTAATCCTATATACTGCAATTTACATGCATTCTTTTTTTTTTTTTTTTTGTACATTACAAACCCAAAAAAACTCAGAACACTTTTTTTTATTGTAATATTATTCTGTTAAAAAAAAAATATTATTCTGTTAAAAAAAACACTGGAAAGACTTTTTTTTTTTTTTTGTATTCCCATATAGGGTGCTTTCCATGTTTTTTTAGTATTTTGTGCTTAAAACGCTCAAAAATACCCAGAAGACACGTTTCTGTTAATGTCGCTTCGATTCCTTTATATAGGAGGCTTTGCAAGAATTTTGGTGTTTTGATACATATTACTTAAAAAACAAAAATTCAAAATACACGCTTTTCGTAGTGTTGTTCTGTTTTTCCATACAGAGTGCTATTCAGGCTTTTATAGAGTTTTCGTACATAAGAAGCTCATAAACACTCGTAATACACTTTTCTGGTAATGTCATTTCTTTTCCACATATAAAGTATTTTTCATACATTTTGTTATTTTCTTTGTAATAAACTCAAAAAAAGCCTAAAAATACACATTTCTGATGAAATTATACAATTTGTTTGTGAAGGATTCTTTGCAGGCGTTTTTATCGTTTTGGTGCGTAAATAGTTGAAAAACACTGAAAAGAGACGTCTTTATTAATGTAATTTTGTTTTCCTATATAGGGTGCTTTCCATGCTCAAAAGAAATGAAAGCACGCTATATGGGAAAGCACAACATAAACAAAAACGTGTATTTTGAGTGCTTTTAAGATACCTACATTCCAAATCGTTTAAACATAAGCAAAACAAACTTTATGAAGAAATAGAACAACTTTATCAAAAAAGGTGTAGTTTGAGAGTTTTGAGTTTGTTTCTGTGAAAACACCAAAATGCAAGGAAAGTACTCTACATTCGGAAACGAAAACACATTACGAGAAACGTGTATTATGAGTGTTTTTGAGCTTCTTAGATACCAGAACGCTAAAGCGCATGAATAACACTCCATATGAGGAAACAGAACATGCCTACCAAAGGAAAGGCATTTTTAATATTTTCACATTGTGAAAACGCTCATAACACACGTTCCTCGCCCCATATAGTGTGCTTCTCATGTATATGGGCGTTTTTGTACGTAATAATAAAAAAAAAAAAAAAAGAAATCAAATAATTGTTTATGGTAATGTTATTCTGTTTCTCCATGAAAGATATTTTGCAAGCGTTTTAGCGTTTTGGTATATAAGAAGCTCAAAAAACATTCATAATACAAGTTTCTCGTAATGTGTTTTCGTTTCCGAATGTAGGGTACTATAATTTTGTTTCCCCATAAAAGATTCTATTATTACTGTCTTAATTAGGTATTAATTACACACTTACATTACGTTTCCATCGTCCAAAGGCGTTTCCACCCTTAAAGGATGAATGGTTAGTATTGTTGGAAGTGTGAAAATTTTAACAGAATTGAAGGTTTAGGGACAGAAATGAAATTATCCTAGTTATCCCTGAACTAAGAGAATACAGGAGTGAGCGCTCCGTCCAGCAAAAAAAAAGAAAACGGTTTTTAAGGGGTAAGCTAAATTATTTTAATTTCCAAATCAGTAACGTATCACTGTGAAATAGGTAAGTTATAGATGAACCGTAGCAGCGTTTGCGTTACCACAAGTGTTTTATTTAATATTGGTGTGATGTACCACTAAGTGTCTGTACTCACGACTGTTGCCGGAGAAATTCACACATAAAAAAAAAAAAAATAAATAAATAAAAATAAATAAAAAAAAAAATATATATATATATATATATATATATATATATATATATATATATATATATATATATATATATATATATATATATATATATATATATATATATATATATATATATATATATATATGACGATTCTGGGCTTGTTCCTCCCTCTCCTCCACCCTCTGACTACTTCATGCCACGTATTAAAATTCTTCGCAATGATGTTTTCCATGCCCTCACTGGCCTAAACCATCGGAAGGCTTATGGACCTGATGGGGTCCCTCCTATTGTTCTCGGAAACTGTGCCTCCGTGCTTGCACCTTGCCTAGTCAAACTCTTTCAGCTCTGTCTGTCAACATCTACCTTTCCTTCTTGCTGGAAGTTTGCCTACATTCAACCTGTTCCTAAAAAGGGTGACCGGTCTAATCCCTCAAACTACCGTCCTATTGCTTTAATTTTCTGTTTATCTAAAGTTTTTGAATCTATCCTCAACAGGAAGATTCTTAAACATCTATCACTTCACAACCTTCTATCTGATCGCCAGTATGGGTTCCGTCAAGGCCGCTCTACTGGTGATCTTCTGGCTTTCCTTACTGAGTCTTGGTCATCCTCTTTTAGAGACTTTGGTGAAACTTTTGCTGTTGCCTTGGACATATCAAAAGCCTTTGATAGAGTCTGGCACAGAGCTTTGATTTCCAAACTACCCTCCTACGGTTTCTATCCTTCTCTCTGTAACTTCATCTCAAGTTTCCTTTCTGACTGTTCTTTTGCTACTGTGGTAGACGGTCACTGTTCTTCTCCTAAATCTATTAACAGTGGTGTTCCTCAGGGTTCTGTCCTGTCACCCACTTTCTTCTTATTATTCTTTAATGATCTTCTAAACCAAACTTCTTGTCCTATCCACTCCTATGCTGATGATACCACCCTGCACTTTTCCACGTCTTTTCATAGATGTCCAACCCTTCAGGAGGTAAACATATCACGCAGGGAAGCCACAGAACGCCTGACTTCTGATCTTTCTAAAATTTCTGATTGGGGCAGAGCAAACTTGGTATTGTTCAATGCCTCAAAAACTCAATTCCTCCATCTATCAACTCGACACAACCTTCCAGACAACTATCCCCTCTTCTTCAATGACACTCAACTGTCCCCCTCTTCTACACTGAACATCCTCGGTCTGTCCTTTACTTATAATCTGAACTGGAAACTTTACATCTCATCTCTAGCTAAAACAGCTTCTATGAAGTTAGGTGTTCTGAGACGTCTCCGCCAGTTTTTCTCACCCCCCCAGCTGCTAACTCTGTACAAGGGCCTTATCCGTCCATGTATGCAGTATGCTTCACATGTCTGGGGGGGTTCCACTCATACTGCTCTTCTAGACAGGGTGGAATCAAAGGCTTTTCGTCTCATCAACTCCTCTCCTCTAACTGACTGTCTTCAGCCCCTCTCTCACCGCCACAATGTTGCATCTCTAGCTGTCTTCTACCGCTATTTTCATGCTGACTGCTCTTCTGATCTTGCTAACTGCATGCCTCCCCTCCTTCCGCGGCCTCGCTGCACACGACTTTCTTCTTTCTCTCACCCCTATTCTGTCCACCTCTCTAACGCAAGAGTTAACCAGTATTCTCAATCATTCATCCCTTTCTCTGGTACACTCTGGAACTCCCTGCCTGCTTCTGTATTTCCACCTTCCTATGACTTGAATTCCTTCAAGAGGGAGGTTTCATGACACTTATCCACCAATTTTTGACCACTCCTTTGACCCTTTATGGGACTGGTATTTCAGTGGGCATTGTTTTTATTAGATTTTTGTTGCCCTTGGCCAGTATCCTTCCTACATAAAAAAAAAAAATATATATATATATATATATATATATATATATATATATATATATATATATATATATATATATATATATATATATATATATATATATATATATATATATATATATATATATATATATATATATATCCTCTTCTTAGGAAAACTCCTTCCGTCTTGGAAAACTCCTCTTAGGATAGTAGTGTCCTTGTAGAATCCTGCAGGATTCCTGCAGGTGGGAGATGTGTTGGTCTGCGTCGGGAATATCTGCGCCGATGATGTCTTCGCCGAGTATCTACGACGAGTAATTAGACCGAGGGGAAACCAAAGAATTGTTAGGTGTCGCCCTGAGTCTTTTAAGTCTCTTCTTTATATAACAAGGAGTAGTGAATCTTGGGAGTAGCAGGCTAGGTGAGTAAGGCGAGACCGTTAGGTGCGCTGTTCTTGGCTGGGTGCGAGTGTTTTGGTGTGTCAGCGTTAAGTTCTGTAAACAACGCCGGCTCGCTCCTCTGCTCTCCTCACTACCCTTCCACTGTTTGCCGTTTTCTCCGTTCACTGTGTCCGTTCACCACTTCACTTTCAACCACTGCTTATTGTTGTTGCACTTGGCACTGTATTTAGTGATTCGTATCTCATTAAGCTGCCACCAAATGTTCCAGAGTGGTTTTGAATTATCAATTACCGCTGGACACTGTTCATTAGTTTCTTACCTTTGATAGGTAATATAATAGGTAAAGTCATTCTTGGTGAGTTTCTGTGGTTTTCAGGTGAATGTCAAAGGTGAACGTATATAAATATGTATATTTAGATATTTGTACAGAGTTGTGGAGAAGGGTGTGGCGTGTACGGGACAACGGATGTCCTCTGCGTGGTACAGCGTTACACCCTGGCAAGGGTTCCACTCATACTGCTCTTCTAAAGAGGGTGGAATCAAAAGCTTTTCGTGTCATCAACTCCTCTCCTCTAACTGACTGTCTTCAGCCTCTCTCTCACCGCCGCAATGTTGCATATCTAGCTGTCTTCTACTGCTATTTTCATGCTGACTGCTCTTCTGATCTTGCTAACTGCATGCCTCCCCTCATTCCGCGGCCTCGCTGCACAAGACTTTCTTCTTTCTCTCACCCTTATTCTGTCCACCTCTCTAACGCAAGAGTTAACCAGTATTCTCAATCATTCATCCCTTTCTCTGGTAAACTCTGGAACTCCCTGCCTGCTTCTGTATTTCCACCTTTGTATGACTTGAATTCCTTCAAGAGTGAGGTTTCAAGACACTTATTCATCAATTTTTGACCACTGCTTTGACCCTTTTGTGGGACTGGCATTTCAGTGGGCATTTTATATTTTTTTATTGGATTTTTGTTGCCCTTGGCCAGTGTCCTTCCTATATATAAAAAAAAAAAAGAGACTGCCGGAGCCGGCACAAGGGACGCTTAACGCCTTCAAAAAGTGCTGACAGTAGAAATAGGGGCGGGTTGACCGCACTCAAAGTACATGAATATATTTATTATTATAACTCTCTAATTACATAAATAAGGCAAGGGAAAAGCTACTTATAGCTAAGATTAATACATGCCAAAATACATTAGGGAGAGATTAATTATGGAGAATACTTAGATACTATGATGTAGGTGCTACCGATTACTTATCGACGGCAATAAAAGGAGTATGGAAAGTTTTTTTTTTTTCCATAAAGGATGCTTCGCATGCGTTTTAGCGTTTTGGTACGTAAGAAGCTGGAAAAATACTCAAAAGGTACGTTTATTATTATATATTTTTCTGTTCACATATAGAATGCTATTCATATCCTCTTTAGCGGTTTGGTGTCTAACGTGTAAAAAAAATAAAATAAATAAATAAATAAATAAAATACACGTTCTTGGTAATGTTATTCTGTTTCTCCATATGAAGTGCTATTTATGCGTTTTACCGTTTTGGTATTTGAGAAGTTCAAAGAAACTCAATACACGTTTCTCTTAATGTTCTTTCGCTTCTCCAAATACGGTACTTTCCAATTATTTTGGAATTTTGTGCGTAACAATACTTCATTTTTTTCTTCATGTTTTTTTTTTTTTTTGGGGTACGTATAAAGTAAAAAAAAAAGTTATTCGTAATGATGTTTTGCATTCTTACATAAGGTGATTTCATGCTTTTTAGAATTTTGGTGCCTATAACACGCTCATAAACACTCAAAAGAGTCGTTTCTGAAAATGTTGTTTCTTTTCCCCATATAAGATGCTTTCCATCTATTTTGCGTTTTGGTACGTTATAATGTGAAAGTTCTCAAAATACGTTTTTTGTTAATGTTGTGTGTTTTCTCTATATAGAGTGTTATTCATGCGGAAATGCACTTAAAATACAAGTTTTTGGCAATGTTGTTCTATTTTCTATATTGTGTGTGTGTGTGTATGTGTGTGTGTGTGTGTGTGTGTGTGTGTGTGTGTGTGTGTGTGTGTGTGTGTGTGTGTATGCGTGTGTATGTGTGTGTGTGTGTGTGTGTGTGTGTGTGTGTGTGTGTGTGCGTGTGTGTGTGTGTGTGTGTGTGTGTGTGTGTGTGTGTGTGTGTGTATGTGTGTGCGTGTGTGTGTGTGTGTGTGTGTTTTATTTTTAAGCGTTTTAGCGTTTTGGTATTTAATAGGCTTAGAAATACTAATAATACTCGATTCTCGTAAAGACATTTCATTACTCCAAATAGGGTGTTTTGAATGCATTTTGGCGTTATGTTACCTAACAATGTGAAATACACTCAAAATACACGTTTCTGCTAATGTTGTTCTGTTTCTCCATATAGAATCCTATTCATGGGTTTTGGCTTTTTGGTATCTAAGAATAAAAAAAAAAAAAAATTATAATGATACAAGTCTCTCGTAATGTCTTTTCGTTTCCCATACACGGTACTTTGCATGTATTTTGTTGTTTTTATACATAAGAAGCTGAAAAACATTCAGAATACTTGTTTTTGTTTATGTTATTCTGTTTCTATATACAGTGTTTTACTTTTTTTTTTTTTGCGTTTTGGTACGTAAGTAGCTTAAAAACACTAAAAAGACACGTTTTTAGAAATCCTGTTTTGATTTCCCATTTAGGTGGCTTTCAGTTTATATGTTCCTTTATATGAGAATAAAAAAAAAAAAAACACAACATTACGAAAACGTGTCTTTTGAGCGTTTTCAGCTTCCTACGTACCAAAACGCTAAACCGCATGCAAAACACACATTATGGAGAAACAGAATAAGAATAATAAATAAAATAAATAAAATAAATAAATAAATAAATAAAACGATATTACCAGAAACGTGTCCATTAATTGTTTTTAAGCGTGTTAGGCACGAAACCGCTAAAAATAAATAAATAAATAGAATAAAAAAAAAACATGGAAATCACCCTATATGATAATAAAAAAAAACTACGAAAAACTTCTCTTTTGAGTGTTTTTTAATTTCTTTCGTACCAAAACGTTAAAACGCATTCAAAACACCTTGATGAACAGAAAAAACTTTATCAAAAACTTGTTTTCTTGATGTTTTTCAGCGTGTTACGTTGAAAAAAACACCAAATTGCATGGAAAGCTCCCTATATAGGGAAACGAAAAAACATTAAGAGAAATGTGTATTATGAGTGTTTTTATGGCTTCTTAGGTAACAAAACGATAAAGAAAAAGAACACTACCAAGATCATATATTCTGTTTATAAAGCACCCTATAATATGGTGAAAGGAAACGAGATTGCCAGAAACATTTTTTTTTTTTTTATGTTTATGAGCGTGCTAGACAACAAAACGATAAAAAGCATGGAAAGCACCCTATATAGGAAAACAAAATTACATCAACAAAGACGTCTCTTTTCAGTGTTTTTCAACTATTTACGCACCAAAACGATAAAAACGCCTGCAAAAAATCCTTCACAAACAAATTGTATAACTTCATCAGAAATGTGTATTTTCAGGCTTTTTTTGAGTTTATTACAAAGAAAATATCAAAATGCATGAAAAATACTATATATGTGGATAAGAAATGACATTACCAGAAAAGTGTATTACGAGTGTTTATGAGCTTCTTACGTACTAAAACTCTAAAAAAGCCTGAATAGCACTCTATATGGAAAAACAGAACAACACTACGAAAAACGTGTATTTTGAGTTGTTTTTTTTTTTATTAATATGTATCAAAACGCCAAAATTCTTCCAAAGCCTCCTATATAAAGGAATCGAAGCGACATTAACAGAAACGTGTCTTTTGGGTATTTTTGAGTGTTTTAAGCACAAAATACTAAAAAGCATGGAAAGCACCCTATATGGGAATACAAAAAAAAAAATGTCTTTCCAGTGTTTTTTCCTTATGTACCAAAATCTTAACATCCTTTAACAGAATAATATTACAGTAAATAAGTGTTCTGAGTGTTTTTGAGTTTGTTACGTACAAAAACAAAGAATGCATGTAAATTGCAGTATATAGGATTAGGAAAACGGAAAGATATTACAAGACACGTGCATTATGAGTATTTTTAAGCTTCTTAGGTACCAATGCGCTAAAAAAAAAATATGAATAGCACTCTATATGGAGAAACTCAAAGAAATAAAAAAACAGTAACAAGAGAAGTTTTTCGTAGTTTTTTTTTTTTATCATATAGGGTGATTTCCATGTTTTTTTATATTTTTTTTATTCTATTAATTTATTTATTTTTAGCGGTTTCGTGCCTAACACGCTTAAAAACAATTAATGAACACGTTTCTGGTAATATCGTTTTATTTATTTATTTATTTATTTTTATTTTTTTTTTTTTTCATATAGTGGGCGATGCATGTATTTTGGCGTTTTGATACCTAAGAAAGTGAAAAAAAAATGAAAATACACGTTTTTAATAATGTTATGTTATCTCCATATAGAGTGCTATTCATGTTTATTTAGAGTTTCAGTATCTAAGAAGCTAAAAACAATCATAATACTCGTTTCTCGTAATGTCTTTTCGTTTTATTTTATAGTGCATCTTACATGTATTTTTTTTTATGTATTTATTTATTTTTTTTTTTTTTGGGGGGGGCCGTAACAAGGTGAAAAACACACAAAAAAAATATTTGCTTTTAGTAAAGTTATTGTTTCTCCATAATGTGTGTTTTGCATGCGGTTTAGGGTTTTGGTACGTAGGAAGCTGAAAACGCTCAAAAGACACGTTTTGGTAATGTTGTGTTTTTTTTTTTTTTTTTTTTACTCTCATATAAAGGAACATATAACCTGAAAGCCACCTAAATGGGAAATCAAAACAGGATTTCTAAAAACGTGTCTTTTTAGTGTTTTTAAGCTACTTACGTACCAAAACGCAAAAAAAAAAGTAAAACACTGTATATAGAAACAGAATAACATAAACAAAAACAAGTATTTTGAATGTTTTTCAGCTTCTTATGTATAAAAACAACAAAATACATGCAAAGTACCGTGTATGGGAAACGAAAAGACATTACGTGAGACTTGTATCATTATCATTTGTTTTATTTTTTTTATTCTTAGATACCAAAAAGCCAAAACCCATGAATAGGATTCTATATGGATAAACAGAACAACATTAGCAGAAACGTGTATTTTGAGTGTATTTCACATTGTTAGGTAACATAACGCCAAAATGCATTCAAAACACCCTATTTGGAGTAATGAAATGTCTTTACGAGAATCGAGTATTATTAGTATTTTTAAGCCTATTAAATACCAAAACGCTAAAACGCTTAAAAATAAAACACAAACATACACACACACACACACACACACACACACACAATATAGAGAATAGAACAACATTGCCAAAAAACTTGTATTTTAAGTGCATTTCTGCATGAATATCATTCTATATAGAGAAAACACACAACATTAACAAAAAAACATGTATTTTGAGAGTTTTCACATTATAACGTACCAAAACGCAAAATAGATGAAAAGCATCTTATATGGGGAAAAGAAACAACATTTTCAGAAACGACTCTTTTGAGTGTTTATGAGCGTGTTATAGGCACCAAAATGCTAAAAAGCATGAAATCACCTTATGTAAGAATGCAAAACATCATTACGAATAACTTTTTTTTTTTACTTTATACGTACCCCCCAAAAAAAAAAAACATGAAGAAAAACAAAAAGTATTGTTACGCACAAAATTCCAAAATGATTGGAAAGTACCGTATTTGGAGAAGCAAAAGAACATTACGAGAAACGTGTAGTATGAGTTTCTTTGAGCTTCTCAGATACCAAAACGGTAAAACGCATAAATAGCACTCCATATGGAGAAACAGAATAACATTATCAAGAACGTGTATTTTTTTTTTATGTTTTTTTTTACATGTTAGACACCAAAACGCTAAAGAGGATATGAATAGCATCCTATATGTGAACAGAAAACTATATAATAATAAACGTACCTTTTGAGTATTTTTCCAGCTTCTTACGTACCAAAACGCTAAAACGCATGCGAAGCATCCTTTATGGGAAAAAAAAAAAACTTTCCATACTCCTTTTATTGCCGTCGATAAGTAATCGGTAGCACCTACATCATAGTATCTAAGTATTCTCCATAATTAATCTCTCCCTAATGTATTTTGGCATGTATTAATCTTAGCTATAAGTAGCTTTTCCCTTGCCTTATTTATGTAATTAGAGAGTTATAATAATAAATATATTCATGTACTGTGAGTGCGGTCAACCCGCCCCTATTTCTACTGTCAGCACTTTTTGAAGGCGCTAAGCGTCCCTTGTGCCGGCTCCGGCAGTCTCTTTTTCTCTTTTTTTTTTTTTTTTATGTAGGAAGGACACTGGCCAAGGGCAACAAAAATCCAATAAAAAAAAATGCCCACTGAAATGCCAGTCCCACAAAAGGGTCAAAGCAGTAGTCAAAAATTGATGAATAAGTGTCTTGAAACCTCACTCTTGAAGGAATTCAAGTCATAAGAAGGTGGAAATACAGATGCAGGCAGGGAGTTCCAGAGTTTACCAGAGAAAGGGATGAATGATTGAGAATACTGGTTAACTCTTGCGTTAGAGAGGTGGACAGAATAGGGGTGAGAGAAAGAGAAAAGTCTTGTGCAGCGAGGCCGCAGAAGGAGGGGAGGCATGCAGTTAGCAATATCAGAAAAGCAGTTAGCATGAAAATAGCGGTAGAAGACAGCTAGATACTCGTATGCAACATTGCGGCGGTGAGAGAGAGGCTGAAGACAGTCAGAACTGAACTGAACTAAGTAAAGTAAAGATGGGTGAAGTAATTTAAGAGTGTTTATTGCTGAAGGAAAAGGTAAGAAATAAAAGAAGGAAAGTAAGAGATAAAAGTTTGTGGGCAAACCACGTTGCTATTTTTGTGACTACATAATGTTGGTTTGTGTGGCTCGCTTCTTCATTTATGTATCTAGGTTTAGACTCCCCAGCCTAGAAGGTTGCTTTTGTTGTTTGGGATGTGCTTGTGTGAGTGGAGGTGTTATAAGTGTATCTGTGTACTTGTTCGTGCAAGTGTGGTACTACGCTGTAAGTCATTGTCGTGTGAGTAGTGTATTGCAAATGTCTATGTTGTTTCATGTATTAATGTGAGTATTCGTGTGTCTGTTGTTTGTATGGATAATTTTTTTTTTTTTTTTTTTTTTTTTTTTTTTTTTTTTTTTTTTTTTTTTGTATGCCCCGACAACTCAGGGCGCAGAGTAGAGTAAGTGTGACGCGAGCTTGATGGGTTAGGTTTCTCAGTGGAGAATTTCCCTACACCGCAGCACCCATGTGATATCTCTTGCTGCAGCCGGCTGCAGCAAGCATCGACCGGAGCCAAACCCCTCGCCGAGACGGGGAAAGATATACGTTGTGGGACCGTTCCCAACCACACTGAACTGACTACACGTCCCGTCCCGGCGACTCAGGGCGCGGAATGGAAGTGGAGAGTCCTGGGAACGCGCGCATATCCCACCGAGTAAGCACTTGTTGGTGTGTATTACAGGGAGTGGGTCTGAGGCAGTTGATTTTGATATTATTTGTATTTAGGTGAGATTGGTTGTTGTATTTTTTCTAAGCTACTGGGGTAGAATCTATGATATTTTTGTATGTGTGTTTTATTTTCTATAAGTTTTAGGTAGGTGTCGTTTTGCATGCGTTCCAAGGATAGCCAGATTTTTTGTGCTTGTTCCTGTAGAAAAATGTTTAGTGGCTTAGTATTGGTGTGCATATGTATTTCTTCGGTAGTCATTGTGTATGGATAATATTGGTTTGTGGCGAATCTCAGAGCTTTGTTTTGTACTTTTTGCAGTATGCTAAGTTGGCTGTCGCTCACTGCATGTAGGGGAACAGGTGGGTACTGCAGTATGGGTATAATTAATGCTTTAACCAAGTGAGTTTTTATTTTATCTGGGAGTCCTTTTAGCCTGTATAGTTTATTTAGGGCAACATCTGCTTTTACTTTTCTCTTTTTTACATGGGAAATATAGGCATTTGATATTGTGAGGCCTAGGCTTGTTCCTTCTTCACAGAATTGTATAATCTTCCCGTCTATATTCAATGGTGTCTTTGTTTTGCTGGCTATGTGTAGTGGGGTAAATTTGTTGATATTTGTCTTGATTTTCCATTTTCTCTCAAATTCATTTACAGTCTTAATTTCTCTTTCTGTTATGAGTTTAATCATGTTTTTGGATTTTCCTGGGTAACCTGTTATCTGCGTGATGTCGTCTGCATATGCTATGTTGATTCCATGTCTTGGTTGAGGAATGTCACTGGTATATATGGTAAAGAGTGTAGGTGATAATACGCTGCCTTGTGGCACTCCTGAATGTAAGTGTATTATTTGCCCTGTGTAGTTTTTTATTTTAATCTGTGCTGATCTATCGTCCAGGAAATCACAAAGGAGTTTTTCTATGGTGATTGGGATGTTAAGTTGTAGCAATTTATATTTTAACCCTAAGTGCCATACTTTATCGAAAGCCTTCGAGATGTCCCTGAGAACTACTTGACAATGTCCTTTATCACTTTTGTTTTGTGCTATTTGTTCGGTTATTAATGCAAGTGCTTGGTGTGTACCCCTGTTTGCTCTGAATCCGAATTGATTATTGTTGTATTTATTGTGCAATTCCATAAATTGTTTGATCCTTGAATTGATGATTCTCTCAAAGATTTTTCCAGGCACTTCGAGTAAGGATATGGGTCTATAATTTTCTGGTTTATGTGGGTTCTTGCCAGCTTTAGGAATAAGTTTTATTATTGATTTTTTCCAAATATCGGGAAAATACCCTGATGAAAGTGAAGCATTGAATATATTTGTTAGCGATTGTATTGCTTTTGTGGGCAATTTGTTTAAAATTATTTTATTTATATTACTATAGCCTGGGGCTGTGTTCTTACTTTGTTTTATTGTATGGTTCACGTCTTCAGGAGTTATTTCTTGGTCTAATGGTGTGGTATTTAGGCGGGAGTAGTCTGCGGTGTTAAATGGGGTTATTCTGTATGAGTTATCCCTTAGGAAGGCGTGCACATCAGGTCTGTTTTCGTCATTATCATCTTCAGTGTTTGAGTCTGATTCTGTGTCTGAGGTTTCGTCTCCAAAAACCTTTTCCCAGATTTTTCTGTGCTCTATTTCTTGTGAAATTGGTGTATATAGTTTTTTGTTGTTACCATTAAGTATGTAATGTGGTTCAGGCTCTGATTCTCCGCAGAGTAGTTTGATTTTTTTCCAGAATGTTTTTGGGTCGCGGTAAACATCTGCTGTCTTTTTTATTGTGTTGCTCCAACTTTCATTTGCCTCTCGAGTCATAGTATCTTGTAAAATTGTACGTAGAATTTTGTAGTGTGTGTAGTGTTGGTTTGTCCATCCGTGTGTTTCTGCATGTTGTCTCATCGTATTGTAACTGATTATAATCTTTTTTGTGTTGTGACTGTGTGTTGGGGAAGGCAGTTGCTTAAAGTGAGTTGTGGGTATGTGATTGGCTATTGCATCTTTTGTGACTTTGTACCATTTTTCTATTTCTTGGTCTATTTCTTCTAGACTTGCTTCTTGAAGATTTGGAATTGTCATGTTGTTGTTAATTTCTTCGCTGAAATTTTCCCAGTTTGCTTTTTTGAGGTTTTTCCTTGCTGGTGATGGAATAAGAATTGGTGAGGAGGATATAGTCATGATGATGGGGATGTGATCACTGGTGGTTATGGGTCCCTGAGTAATGTGGTAGTTATGGTAGGTGCTGTTGTTTGACAAGATTATGTCTGGATTTGTTCTTCGGTTTCTAGTAAAAAAGATCGGGAAGTGAGGGCCGACATGTTGGATTAGTCTATTGTCTATCATTTTTTGAAGCTGGTTTCCCTTTGTATTTGTGTGATTGTAGCCAAAAAGAGCGTGGTTTGCATTTAAGTCTGCTATCATGTAAACTGGCTGTCTTTTTCTGAAGAGTTTTGTAAAATCGGGGGTTGGTATGTAATCCCTACTTGGTGGTTGGTATAATGTACTTATAGTTATCGGGCCTGTGAGTGTTTCTACTTGAATTGCTATTATGTCAGATATGAAGTCAGAGGTGACTTTGTGTTTGATATTATGTTTTATTGCTATGGCTGTTCCGTCACTTGCTGTCTGTAGTGTGTTTTTTTGGTAGCATCTGTAGCCAGGGATTTTAATGTGGGTGTTGTTTGTTTGGCAGTGGCTGTTTATCAGAATTATATCTGGGTTTAGTTCTCTGTATGTATTGCTAAGTTCCAATTTACGCTTTCTCCAGTGTAGTACATTATGTTGGATTACTTTTATAGTGTTGTTTAACATGATGAACTATTGTGAGTTTTTCCTGATTTTTTCTTGTCTGTCTGGAGGTGAACGCAACATTTCTCTCCCTGGTCTTAGTTTTTTGTACAGATCATCAGCAATTGTTTTGAAGCAGTTTACGTATTCTATTTTCTCATCTTTAATTGCTTCAATTACTCTGAAATAGTCTATGTCATAACTTTCTATTTTTGCAGTGAAGGTTTTGTTTGAAATTAGCTCGAATATTTCATCTCCTGATAGGGTTGATTCTGGAAGGCCAATGCTCTCTGGGGTGAAGATTGTTAGTCCAATGTCTGTAGACTTTATTTTATTTTTAGTGTTTCCTCGTTTCCTAGATCTTGATCTGTGTCTGTCTGATTTGTGTTTTATTGAGCTGCTTGGGTGAGGTTTATGTGCTTCTTCTTCTGCTGTGTTGTCTGTCTGCACTGACTCTTCATTTTGGTTGGATTGTGGTGCAGGAGTATTATTCTGAAGGTTGTTTGTGTCATTGGTATTTGGGGTGTGTGAGGTGCTGTTTACTTGAGGAAGTTTGTTTATTATTTTGACAGAAGGAGGGTTAGGAGGAGCTTTTATTTGTGGCAAGCTGTTCATAGCTAGCATGTTGTTTAGCTCAGTGTTGTAGCTTCCAGGTTCACCCAGGTTGTGCATGTGGGCGTGCATGATGCAGGTGTAGATTTTGGCATACATTTCGTTACTTAGTTGTGGTGTGTTTGGTGAGGATGTATTAGGTTGTTGGCTTGAGGGGGTTTGTAATTGTTGTTTTGTAATTTGGCTGTATGTGGCTGTGCTTTGCTTGCTGTTTGTTCTCTTATTTTTTTATGATGTCCTTCCGCATGGGGCATTTGGCTGCTAAGGTGCGATGGGCTCCTTGGCAATTCAGGCACTTTTTGTTGAGGCTTAGACATTCACGCCAGGTGTGGGAGGTGGAAGAACATTCTGAACAGATTTTGTAGTCTGTTGGCTTTTTGCATTGGTTTGTGAAATGATCTTCTAATTCGTAGCATCTGAAGCAAGTGGTGATATTGTAAAATACTTCTTGTTTTATATTATAGTGAGGGATGCTCATCTGAAATAGTCTTAGGCCATCTGTCTGGGCTTTCTTGGCATATGAAGTCTCTTTGAATGTAATTTTCAATGTCCTTGAGTTTGGGAATTTGAAAATAGAATCGATACTATTCGCGGTCCAGGTGTTATTCTGATAGATTTCTTCAAGGATGTCTGCTTCATTGTTCTTGTAGATGTGATTTTCAGTGCTTGGAATAATTACAGATCTGCTTGCCTTGAGTTCTGGTGGTGTGATAGTTTGAAAGCCTTCACCTTTGAGTTCGTTTTCGGTCTTTTGCTTGAAAATCTTGTCTTGTTCGTCTTCTGAGCCCGTGATTATACTATAGCCGTCCGATAATGGAATCAACTTGGTAATGTATACACCATTCTTTGAGAGTATTTCCAAGAGGCAGCTGGTTCTTCTCGGGTCCTTGCTGTTTGAGGATTTTATTTTAACTCTAGGCATTGTTCCAGAATGAAAAATTGCTTACATGGGAAGAATAATCCTATAAGGGGGCCGTAGCCCGACAAAATACCACAGCTAAAAATGGAAAGATAAATGAAGATGCCTGCCTATGCAGGGGCAGTTTAGCCACCCGGCTCCTAGAAGCCGTCGCAATGGCCCTGCCCCGCGACCTAACCCTATCCAGTTTTCCTCTGAGGGAGGGAAAAGGAAATGGTAAGATGAGATAAAGAAGGAGGCTAACCCAGCAGCCTACAAGGTCAGATCCAGCGGGTCCACCCTAGCCCCCGAGGGTCACTCTCGGGGACGTCTTGGGTCCGCTCACCGTGGTCTGGCTATGTAGGGGGCTGGGAGCAAGGAGAGGGAAGGGAGAGGATGGCGAGACGCCCACCGGGCGAGCTCTCACCGGTCAGGGAGAGCTCCGGTACACAGTGGCGCCTTTATCGCTGTCTATTCGGTCCAGAATGTGTGCTCAGTGAGCTTCTGCCTCTCCGGTGCTTGGCAGGTAGCCGTGAGAGTGGGGAGGCAGCGAGGAACGGTGGAGCTATCCAGGGGGATGTGTGCTCTCTCCAATCGATGATTGAGTCTCTAGCTCGAATCTCTCAGCTGACACCGAGTTCTGTGCCTGAAGACAGTCAGTTAGAGGAGAGGAGTTGATAAGACAAGGACACTACTATCCTAAGAGGAGTTTCCCAAGACGGAAGGAGTCTTCCTAAAAAGAGGATATATATATATATATATATATATATATATATATATATATATATATATATATATATATATATATATATATATATATTTATTTATTTATTTATTTATTTTTTTTTTTTTTTTTTTTTTTTTTTTATGTGTGAATTTCTCCGGCTATAGTCGTGAGTACAGACACTTAGTGGTGCACCACACCAATATTAAATAAAACACTTGTGGTAACGCAAACACTCTTAGACTTCATGTATAACTTACCTATTTCACAGTGATACGTTACTGATGCGGAAATTAAAATAATTTAGCTTACCTCTTAAAAATCGTTTTCTTTTTTCTGTTGGATGGAGCGCCCGCTCTCGTTTTCTCTTAAGTGTTCTGGGATAGCTAAAACAATTTTATTTCCGTCCCAAAACCTTCAATTCTGTTAAAATTTTCACACTTCTAACAATACTTACCATTCATCCTTTAAGGGTGGAAACGCCTTTGGACGATGGAAACGTAATGTAAGTGTGTAATTAATACCTAATTAAGACAGTAATAACAGCATCTTTTATTGGGGAAACAAAATTATAGTACCCTACATTCGGAAACGAAAACACATTACGAGAAACTTGTATTATGAGTGTTTTTTAGCTTCTTATGTACCAAAACGCTAAAACGCTTGCAAAATTCCTTTCATGGAGAAACAGAATAGCATTACCATAAACAATTATTTTGAGTTTTTTTTTTTTTATTGTTACGTACAAAAACGCCCATTTACATGAGAAGCACACTATATGGGGCGAGGAACGTGTATTATGAGCGTTTTCACAATGTGAAAATATTAAAAATGCCTTTCCTTTGGTAGGCATGTTCTGTTTCCTCATATGGAGTGTTATTCATGCGCTTTAGCGTTCTGGTATCTAAGAAACTCAAAAACACTCATAATACACGTTTCTCGTAGTGTGTTTTCGTTTCCGAATGTAGGGTACTTTCCTTGCATTTTGGGGTTTTCACAGAAACAAACTCAAAACTCTCAAACTACACCTTTTTTGATAAAGTTGTTCTATTTCTTCATAAAGTTTGTTTTGCTTATGTTTAAACGATTTGGAATGTAGGTAACTTGAAAGCACTAAAATACACGTTTTTGTTTATGTTGTGCTTTCCCATATAGGGTGCTTTCATTTCTTTTGAGCATGGAAAGCACCCTATGTAGGAAAACAAAATTACATTAATAAAGACGTCTCTTTTCAGTGTTTTTCAGCTATTTACGCACCAAAACGATAAAAACGAATGCAAAGAATCCTTCACAAACAAATTGTATAATTTCATCAGAAATGTGTATTTTCAGGCTTTTTTGAGTTTATTACAAAGAAAATAACAAAATGCATGAAAAATACTTTATATGTGGAAAAGAAATGACATTACCAGAAAAGTGTATTACAAGTGTTTATGAGCTTCTTAGGTACGAAAACTCTAAAAAAGCCTGAATAGCACTCTATATGGAAAAACAGAACAACACTACGAAAAACGTGTATTTTGAGTTTTTTCTTTTTCAAGTAATATGTATTAAAACACCAGAATTCTTGCAAAGCCTCCTATATAAAGGAATCGAAGCGACATTAACAGAAACGTGTCATTTGGGTATTTTTTAGTGTTTTAAGCACAAAATACTAAAAAGCATGGAAAGCACCCTATATGGGAATACAAAAAGAAAAAAAAAATCTTTCCAGTGTTTTTTCTCCTTATGTACCAAAATCTTAACACCCTTTAACAGAAAAATATTACAATAAAAAAGTGTTCTGAGTGTTTTTAAGTTTATTACGTACAAAAAACAAAGAATGCATGTAAATTGCAGTATATAGGATTAGGAAAACGAAAAGATATTACGAGAAACGTGCATTATGAGTATTTTTAAGCTTCTTAGGTACCAATGCGCTAAAAAGTATGAATAGCACTCTATATGGAGAAACGAAACAATATAACGAAAAACATGTGTTTTAAGTATTTTCACATTGTTTGGTACCAAAATGCCAAAATGAATATAAAGCACCATATATGGGAAAGGAAACGAGATTTCCAGAAACAGGTCTTTTTGTGTTTATAAGCGTGCTTGGCATCAAAACGCTAAAAAGCACGGAAAGCACCATAGGTGGGAAAACAAAACAACGTTACTTAAAATATGTTTTGAGTGTTTTTAGGTGCCTACCAAAATGATAAACGAATGTAAAACACCCTCTATAGAAAAAAAAAAAATACAATAACGAAAAAAAGTATATTTTTAATTTTTTTTGCCCTCGATACACAGAAAAACGCCAATTTTTTTTTTCTTTTTTTTTATGTAGGAAGGACACTGGCCATGGGTGACAAAAATCTAATAAAATAAATGCCCACTGAAATGCCATTGCCATAAAAGGGTCAAGGCAGTGGACAAAAATAGATGGATAAGTGTCTTGAAACCTCCCTCTTGAAGGAATTCAAGTCATAGGAAGGTGGAAATACAGAAGCAGGCAGGGAGTTCCAGAGTGTACCAGAGAAAGGGATGAATGATTGAGAATACTGGTTAACTCTTGCGTTAGAGAGGTGGACAGAATAAGGGTGAGAGAAAGAAGAAAGTCTTGTGCAACGAGGCCGCGGAAGGAGAGGAGGCATGCAGTTAGCAAGATCAGAAGAACAGTTAGCATGAAAATAGCGGTAGAAGACAGCTAGATATGCAACATTGCGGCGGTGAGAGAGAGGCTAAAAACAATCAGTTAGAGGAGAGGAGTTAATGAGACGAAAAGCTTTTGATTCCACCCTGTCTAGAAGAGCAGTATGAGTGGAACCCGCCCCAGACATGTGAAGCATCTTCCATACATGGACGGATAAGGCCCTTGTACAGAGTTAGCAGCTGGGGGTTGAGAAAAACTGACGGGGACGTCTCAGAACACCTAACTTCATAGAAGCTTCATAGAAGCTTCATAGATCAGAAGAGCAGTTAGCATGAAAATAGCGGTAGAAGAAAGCTATATATGCAACATTGCGGCGGTGAGAGAGAAGCTGAAGACAGTCAGTTAGAGGAGAGGAGTTGATTAGACGACAAGCTTTTGATTCCACCCTGTCTAGAAGAGCAGTATGAGTGGAACCCCCCCAGACATGTGAAGCATACTGCATACATGGAAGGATAAGGCCCTTGTACAGAGTTAGCAGCTGGGGGGGTGAGAAAAACTGGCGGAGACGTCTCAGAACACCTAACTTCGTAAAAGCTGTTTTAGCTAGAGATGAGATGTGAAGTTTCCAGTTCAGATTATAAGTAAAGGACAGACTGAGGATGTTCAGTGTAGAAGAGGGGGACAGTTGAGTGTCATTGAAGAAGAGGGGATAGTTGTCTCGAAGGTTGTGTCGAGTTGATAGATGGAGGAATTGAGTTTTTGAGGCATTGAACAATACCAAGTTTGCTCTGCCCCAATCAGAAATTTTAGAAAGATCAGAAGTCAGGCGTTCTGTGGCTTCCCTGCGTGATATATTTACCTTCTGAAGGGTTGGCCGTCTATGAAAAGACGTAGAAAAGTGCAAGGTGGTATCATCAGCGTAGGAGTGGATAGGACAAGAAGTTTGGTTTAGAAGATCATTAATGAATAATAAGAAGAGAGTGGGTGACAGGACAGAACCCTGAGGAACACCACTATTAATAGATTTAGCAGAAGAACAGTGACCGTCTACCACAGCAGCAATAGAACGGTCAGAAAGGAAACTTGAGATGAAGTTACAGAGAGAAGGATAGAAACCGTAGGAGGGTAGTTTGGAAATCAAAGCTTTGTGCCAGACTCTATCAAAAGCTTTTGATATGTCCATGGCAACAGCAAAAGTTTCACCAAAATCTCTAAAAGAGGATGACCAAGACTCAGTAAGGAAAGCCAGAAAATCACCAGTAGAGCGGCCTACACGGAACCCATACTGGCGATCAGATAGAAGGTTGTGAAGTGATAGATGTTTAAGAATCTTCCTGTTGAGGATAGATTCAAAAACTTTAGATAGGCAGGAAATTAAAGCAATAGGACGGTAGTTTGAGGGATTAGAACGGTCACCCTTTTTAGGAACAGGTTGAATATAGGCAAACTTCCAGCAAGAAGGAAAGGTAGATGTTGACAGACAGAGCTGAAAGAGTTTGACTAGGCAAGGTGCAACCACGGAGGCTCAGTTTCGGAGAACAATAGGAGGGACCTTATCAGGTTTAGGCCAGCGAGGGCATGGAAAACATCATTGCGAAGAATTTTAATAGGTGGCATGAAGTAATAGGAAGGCATGAAGTCAGAGAGTGGAGGAGAGGGAGGAACAAGCCCAGAATCGTCCAAGGTACAGTCTTTAGCAAAGGTTTGAGCTTTAGAAATAGATGTGATAGCAGTGATGCCATCTAGTTGAAATAGAGGAGGGAAAGAAGAAGCAAAGTTCTTGGAGATATTTTTGGCTAGATGCCAGAAATCACGAGGGGAGTTAGATCTTGAAAGATTTTGACATTTTCTGTTAATGAAGGAGTTTTTGGCTAGTTGGAAAACAAACTTGGCATGGTTCCGGGCAGAAATATAAAGTGCATGAGATTCTGGTGATGAATGGAAGGGTTAAGTACCTTTTGTGGGCCACCTCTCTATCATGTATAGCACGAGAACAAGCTGTGTTAAACTAAGGTTTAGAAGGTTTAAGACGAGAAAAAGAGTGAGGAATGTATGCCTCGATGCCACACACTATCACCTCTGTTATGCGCTCAACACAAAAAGACGGGTCTCTGACACGGAAGCAGTAGTCATTTCAAGGAAAATCAGCAAAATACCTCCTCAGGTCCCCCAACTAGCAGAGGCAAAACGCCAGAGGCACCTTCGCTTAGGGGGATCCTGAGGAGGGATTGGAGTGATAGGACGAGATAAAGATATGAGATTGTGATCGGAGGAGCCCAACGGAGAAGAAAGGGTGATAGCATTAGCAGAAGGATTAGAGGTCAGGAAAAGGTCAAGAATGTTGGGCAAATCTCCAAGACGGTCAGGAATAAGAGTAGGGTGTTGCACCAATTGCTCTAGGTCATGGAGGATAGCAAAGTTGTAGGCTAGTTCACCAGGATGAACAGTGAAGGGAGAGAAAAGCCAAAGGTGGTGGTGAACATTGAAGTTTCCTGGAAGTTTGCCTACATTCAACCTGTTCCTAAAAAGGGTGACCGTTCTAATCCCTCAAACCACCGTCCTATTGCTTTAATTTCCTGCCTATATAAAGTTTTTGAATCTATCCTCAACAGGAAGATTCTTAAACATCTATCACTTCACAACCTTCTATCTGATCGCCAGTATGGGTTCGGTCAAGGCCGTTCTACTGGTGATCTTCTGGCTTTCCTTACTGAGTCTTGGTCATCCTCTTTTAGAGATTTTGGTGAAACTTTTGCTGTTGCCTTGGACATATCAAAAGCTTTTGATAGACTCTGCCACAGAGCTTTGATTTTCAAACCACTCTCTTACGGTTTCTATCCTTCTCTCTGTAACTTCAGCTCAAGTTTCCTTTCTGACCGTTCTATTGCTGCTGTGGTAGACGGTCACTGTTCTTCTCCTAAATTTATTAACAGTGGTGTTTCTCAGGGTTCTGTCCTGTCACCCACTCTCTTCTTATTATTCATTAATGATCTTCTAAACCAAACTTCTTGTCCTATCCACTCCTATGCTGATGACACCACCCAGCACTTTTCCACGTCTTTTCATAGACGTCCAACCCTTCAGGAGGTAAAAATATCACACAGGGAAGCCACAGAACGCCTGACTTCTGATCTTTCAAAAATTTCTGATTGGGACAGAGTAAACTTGGTATTGTTCAATGCCTCAAAAACTCAATTCCTCCATCTATCAACTCGACACAACCTTCCAGACAACTATCCCCTCTTCTTCAATGACACTCAACTGTCCCCCTCTTCTACACTGAACATCCTCAGTCTGTCCTTTACTTATAATCTGAACTGGAAACTTCACATCTCATCTCTAGCTAAAACAGCTTCTATGAAGTTAGGTGTTCTGAGACGTCTCCGCCAGTTTTTCTCACCCCCCCAGCTGCTAACTCTGTACAAGGGCCTTATCCGTCCCTGTATGCAGTATGCTTCACATGTTTGGGGGGGTTCCACTCATACTGCTCTTCTAGACAGGGTGGAATCAAAAGCTTGTCGTCTAATCAACTTCTCTCCTCTAACTGACTGTCTTCAGCTTCTCTCTCACCGCCGGAATGTTGCATATATAGCTTTCTTCTACCGCTATTTTCATGCTAACTGCTCTTCTGATCTTGCTAACTGCATGCCTCCCCTCCTTCCGCGGCCTCGCTGCACAAGACTTTCTTCTTTCTCTCACCCCTATTCTGTCCACCTCTCTAACGCAGGAGTTAACCAGTATTCTCAATCATTCATCCCTTTCTCTGGTAAAGTCTGGAACTCCCTGCGTGCTTCTGTATTTCCACCTTCCTATGAATTGAATTCCTTCAAGAGGGAGATTTCAAGACACTTATCCATCAATCTTTTACGACTGCTTTGACCCTTTTATGGGACTGGCATTTCAGTGGGCATTTTTTTATTAGATTTCTGTTGCCTTTGGCCAGTGCCCTTCCTACATAGAAAAAAGATAAAAGAAGGAAAGGTAGATGTTGACAGACAGAGCTGAAAGAGTTTGACTAGGCAAGGTGCAAGCACGGAGGCACAGTTTCGGAGAACAATGGGAGGGACCCCATCAGGTCCATAAGCCTTCCGAGGGTTTAGGCCAGCGAGGGCATGGAAAACATCATTGCGAAGAATTTTAATAGGTGGCATGTAGTAGTCAGAGGGTGGAGGAGAGGGAGGAACAAGCCCAGAATCGTCCAAGGTAGAATCTTTAGCAAAGGTTTGAGCAAAGAGTTCAGCTTTAGAAATAGATTTGATAGCAATGGTGCCATCTGGTTGAAATTGAGGAGGGAAAGAAGAAGAAGCAAAGTTATTGGAGATATTTTTGGCTAGATGCCAGAAATCACGAGGGGAGTTAGATCTTGAAAGGTTTTGACATTTTATGTTAATGAAGGAGTTTTTGGCTAGTTGGAGAACAGACTTGGCATGGTTACGGGCAGAAATATAAAGTGCATGAGCTTCTGGTGATGGAAGGCTTAAGTACCTTTTGTGGGCCACCTCTCTATCATGTATAGCACGAGAACAAGCTGTGTTAAACCAAGTTTTAGAAGTTTTAGGACGAGAAAAAGAGTGAGGAATGTATGCCTCCATGCCACACACTATCACCTCTGTTATGCGCTCAGCACACAAAGACGGGTCTGTGACACGGAAGCAGTAGGCATTCCAAGGAAAATCAGCAAAATATCTCCTCAGGTCCCCCCAACTAGCAGAGGCAAAACGCCAGAGGTACCTTCGCTTAGGGGGATCCTGAGGAGGGATTGGAGCGATAGGACAAGATAAAGGTATGAGGTTGTGATCGGAGGAGCCCAACGGAGAAGAAAGGGTGACAGCATAAGCAGAAGGATTAGATGTCAGGAAAAGGTCAAGAATGTTGGGTGTATCTCCAAGACGGTCAGGAATACGAGTAGGGTGTTGCACCAATTGCTCTAGGTCATGGAGGATAGCAAAGTTGTAGGCTAGTTCACCAGGATGGTCAGTGAAGGGAGAGGAAAGCCAAAGCTGGTGGTGAACATTGAAGATCTCTGCAAAAGGGAAGAGGGTCAGAATGTGCTCCACTTTGGAAGTTAAGTAGTCAAAGAATTTCTTATGGTCAGAGTAGTTAGGTGAGAGGTATACAGCACAGATAAATTTAGTATGAGAGTGACTCTGTAGTCGTAGCCAGATGGTGGAAAACTCGGAAGATTCAAGAGCGTGGGCACGAGAGCAGGTTAAGTCATTGCGCACATAAACGCAGCATCCAGTTTTGGATCGAAAATGAGGATGGAGAAAGTAGGAGGGAACAGAAAAGGGGCTACTGTCAGTTGCCTCAGACACCTGAGTTTCAGTGAGGAAAAGAAGATGAGGTTTAGAAGAGGAGAGGTGGTGTTCTACAGATTAAAAATTATATCTTAGACCGCGAATGTTGCAGAAGTTAATGAAGAAAAAGTTGAGGGGGGTGTCAAGACACTTAGGGTCGTCGACAGAAAGGCAGTCCGACCTGGGGATATTTATGGTCTCCTCCCCAGATGGGGACTCCGAGGCTGGTGTAGGAGTCGCCATGATGATTTTAAAATTTTTGAGTGAAGGGTGTGTGTGTTATTAGGTGCTTGTAGTTTTGTGTGGAGGAAGAGAGTTGTCTTAAGAGGACAGGCTGTGACTGCCCCCTTGTGTTGTGAGACACAAAGGGAAACGTTCAGTGAGGTCACAGCTGGGTTTAATGATAAGTTCACAGCACCCCCTGAACAGTGCTTTAGACCTCACTGGGAGTAATTATCATTTCGGCAGGTGTCTACTGCCTCCTCCTCTAAGTATGCAAAATATACTATAAAGCGGAATCGAAAGACATTACGAGAAATTTGTATTATGAGAGATTTTGAGCTTCTTAGGTACCAAAATGCTAAAACGCATGAATAGCACCTTATATGGACAACAGAACAACATTACTTAAAACGTGTATTTTGAGTCCTTCACATTGTTAGATACCAAAAGGCAAAAATAGGGGCATAACACCTTATATGGAGAAAGGAAACGAAATTTCCAGAAACATGTATTTTGAGTGTTTTTGAGCTACTTACGGACCAAAAGGCTAAAATACAGGCAAAACACCCTTTATTTAGAAAGACAACATTAACAAAAACATGTATTTTGGGTATTTTTAAACCTGTTACGTATAAAATCGCCAAAATACATGAAAAATACTCTATAAATGGAAAGGAAGAGACATTACGAGAAAATATTATTACCGTAGTGCTTTTGAGCTACTTAGGTACCAAAACAATAAAAATAATAGCACTCTATATGAAAAAAAAGAGAATAATACTACAATAAAAAAAAAAATGTTTATATTGAGTGTATTTCACATTGTAGGGTGCGATAACGCCAAAATACACTATCTGAGGAAAGGAAAGGACATTTAACGCCAAAAAGCAGGTACAGAAACCCTTGATGGGGAAACAAAAAGTCATTAAGATAAACGTGCATCATAAGAGTTTTTGAGCTTCTTAGGTACCAAAACGCTAACACGCATGGATAACACTCTATATTGAGAAACAAAACAACACTATAAAAAAAAAATTATTTGAGCGTTTTTTTTGTTTTCATATTGTTAGGTACCAAAACGCCAAAATGCTTGCAAAGCCTCTTATACGGGTAAACAAAAAGACATTACTAGAAACGTGTTTTATCACGTGCGTTAGGCACCAAAAGGCCAAAATGAATTCAAAGGCCCCCTTCTATGGTGAAACGAAACGACATAGATTGAAACGTGTCTGTTGAGTGTTTTCCTGCATGTTACGCACCAAAACGCTAAAAAAAATAAATAAATAAATAAAATAAATAAATAAATAAATTAATTAATTAATTAATAAATAAAAAGTCCCATATATAGGAATAGGATGAAAAACATTTGGAAGTGTTTTTTTTTTTTTTTAGCTTACGTACCAAAATGGTAATACGCATGCAAAACACCATTTTATGAAGGAACAGAATAACATTAACAAAAACAAAAATTTAGTGTGTTTTTTTTTTTTAGCTTCTTACGTATGAACACGATAAAATACAAACGAAAGGACATTACGAGAAACATAAATTTTTAGTGTTTTGGAGCTTTTTATGTATCAGATCTCTGAAAGGCATGAATAACATTCTATATGGTTATACAGAACATTACCAAAAACGTCTATTTTGAGTATATTTCTCATTGTTAGGTATCGAGACGTTAAAATGCATGCAAATCACCCTATCTGAGGAAATTAAACGAGTTATCCTTTTTTTTTCTTTGTGTTTATAAGAGTTTTTTTTGCAACAAAACGGTAAGAAGCATGGCAAGCACCCTAAATGAGAAAGGAAAACATTACCAAAAACTTGTCTTTCGGTTATTTTCAGTTATTTATTTACCAAAATGGAAAAGGTAAAACACGTCCAAAACATGCCCTTATGAAGAAACTCAATAACATTATTAAAAACAAGTATTTTTGAGTGTTTTTGAGCTTGTTACGTAAAAAATCCCAAAATGCATGCAAAATCCTCTATATGAGGAGACGAAAAGATATACGAGGAACGTATATTATGAGAGTTTTTTGAGCTTTTAGCTACCAAAATCCTAAAACGCATCAATATTACTTTATACGGAGAAAATAATAACATTACCGAAAAATTGTTTTTTAAGTGTATTTTACATTTTTAGGTATCAAAACGCCAGAAAAGGTATGCAAATCACACTTAACGGGGAAACCAAATGACATTACCATAATCTTGTCTTTTGAGTGTTTTTGAGCTTTTTAGGCACCGAAACTAAAAAAAAAAAAAAAAAAAAAAAAAAACATGAAAATAACCGTATATGCGAAAACAAAACATTACGAAAAACGTCTTTTGAGTGTTTTGAACTTATATACGAAAACGCTAAAACACATGCAAACACCCTTTTACGGTTAAACTGAATGAAAATTAACAAAAACAAGTACTTGTTACGTCGAAAAACGCTGAAATGCATGGAAAGTAATATATATGGGGAAACGAGAAGTCATTAACCGATACATGTATTTTGATTTTTTTTTTTTTTTTTTTTTTTTTTAGGTTCTTAGGTATCAACACGTGAAAACGCGTTAAGAGCACTCTGTATGGAACAGAACAACATTATATTAGGTGCTTTTCACATCCTTAGTTTCCAAAACGCCAAAATGCATGCATATGGTGAAACTAAATGGCATTGCAAAAAAAAACATATCTTCTGAGTGTTTTTCTGCATGTTAGATACTAAAACGCTAAAAAGCATGAAAAGCACCCTACATGAGACCAGAAAACAACGTTAGCAAAAAACGTGTCTTTTAAGTGTTTTTATTCTTCTTAGGTAAGCAGGCAGGCTAAACACCTTTCATGCAAAGTACCCGATAAAGGGAATCACGAACACCTTACGAGAAACGTGTATTATGAGTATTTTAGAGCTTCTGAGAGAGGAAAACATTAAAACGCATAAACAGCACCCTATATGGAGAAACAGAACAACCTTACAAAATATGTGTACATTGAGTGTATTTCACAGTTAGGTGGCATAAGGCCAAAGTAAACATCATCAAAATCGTATGTTTTCAGTGTTTTTGAGATTCTTATGTACCAAAATGCTAAAATGCAAAGAAAACACCCTTTCTGTAATTACATTAAGTAAAACGTGTGTTTTGAGTGTTTTTCAGTTTATTAGGTACTAAAACGACAAAATACTTGCAAATTAGCCAATATGAGGAAACTAAACAACAGTACCGCTAACGTGTCTTATGAGTGTTTTTGTAGTTCGTAGATACCGAAGGTTTAAAACACATGAATATAACTCTCTATTGAGAAACAGAACATCATTTCAGAAAATGAACATTATAAGTGTGTTTCACCATGTTTACATGTTTACCATGTCACCAACATTACCAAAAACCTGTTATTTCGGTGTTTTTGGACGTTTCAGGGACCAGAACGCTAAAAAGAAAGGAAAACAGCCTACATGGGAAACCAAAAGAGCTAAATCGGAGAAAAAATTTTCAAATTCTTAACTACCTAAATGCTAATACGCATGGAAAACAACCTCTCTGGAGAAAGAGAACAACATTACCAAAACGTGTCTTATAAGTGTTTTTGAGTTTGTTAGGTACCAGAATGCTAAAACACATGTAAAGTAGGTAATGTATAAAAACTATGCGATATTATGAGATTTATTATGATTTTTTTTTTTTAAGATTTTTTTTTTTTTTTTATGTAGGAAGGATACTGACCAAGGGCAACAAAAATCTAATAAAAAAATGCCCACTAAAATGCCAGTCCCATAAAAGGGTCAAAGCAATGGTCAAAAATTGGTGGATAAGTGTCTTGAAATCTCCCTCTTGAAGGAATTCAAGTCGTAGGAAGGTGGAAATACAGAAGCAGGCAGGGAGTTCCAGACTTTACCAGAGAAAGGGATGAATGATTGAGAATACTGGTTAACTCCTGCGTTAGAGAGGTGGACAGAATAGGGGTGAGAGAAAGAAGAAAGTCTTGTGCAGCGAGGCCGCGGAAGGAGGGGAGGCATGGAGTTAGCAAGATCAGAAGAGCAGTTAGCATGAAAATAGCGGTAGAAGACAGCTAGATATGCAACATTGCGGCGGTGAGAGAGAGGCTGAAGACAGTCAGTTAGAGGAGAGGAGTTGATGAGACGAAAAGCTTTTGATTCCACCCTGTCTAGAACAGCAGTATGAGTGGAACCCCCCCAGATTTGTGAAGCATTCTACATACATGGACGGATAAGGCCCTTGTACAGAGTTAGCAGCTGGGGGGGGGGGGTGAGAAAAACTGGCGGAGACGTCTCAGAACACCTAACTTCATAGAAGCTGTTTTAGCTAGAGATGAGATGTGAAGTTTCCAGTTCAGATTATAAGTAAAGGACAGACCGAGGATGTTCAGTGTAGAAGAGGGGGACAGTTGAGTGTCATTGAAGAAGAGGGGATAGTTGTCTGGAAGGTTGTGTCGAGTTGATAGATGGAGGAATTGAGTTTTTGAGGCATTGAACAATACCAAGTTTGCTCTGCCCCAATCAGAAATTTTAGAAAGATCAGAAGTCAGGCGTTCTGTGGCTTCCCTGCGTGATATGTTTACCTCCTGAAGGGTTGGACGTCTATGAAAAGACGTGGAAAAGTGCAGGGTGAAGATCACCTGTAGAACGGCCTTGACGGAACCCATACTGGCGATCAGATAGAAGGTTATGAAGTGATAGATGTTTAAGAATCTTCCTGTTGAGGATAGATTCAAAAACTTTAGATAAGCAGGAAATTAAAGCAATAGGACGGTAGTTTGAGGGATTAGAGCGGTCACCCTTTTTAGGAACAGGTTGAATGTAGGCAAACTTCCAGCAAGAAGGAAAGGTAGATGTTGACAGACAGAGCTGAAAGAGTTTGACTAGGCAAGGGGCAAGCACGGAGGCACAGCTTCGGAGAACAATAAGAGGGACCCCATAAGGTCCATAAGCCTTCCCAGGGTTTAGGCCAGCGAGGGCATGGAAAAAATCATTGCGAAGAATTTTAATAGGTGGCATGAAGTAGTCAGAGGGTGGAGGAGAGGGAGGAACAAGCCCAGAATCGTCCAAGGTACAGTCTTTAGCAAAGTTTTAAGCAAAGAGTTCAGCTTTAGAAATAGATGTGATAGCAGTGTTGCCATCTGGTTAAAGTAGAGGAGGGAAAGAAGAAGAAGCAAAGTTATTGGAGATATTTTTGGCTAGATGCCAGAAATCACGAGGGGAGTTAGATCTTGAAAGGTTTTGACATTTTCTGTTAATGAAGGAGTTTTTGGCTAGTTGGAGAACAGACTTGGCATGGTTCCGGGCAGAAATATAAAGTGCATGAGATTCTGGTGATGGAAGGCTTAAGTACCTTTTGTGGGCCACCTCTCTATCATGTATAGCACGAGAACAAGCTGTGTTAAACCAAGGTTTAGAAGGTTTAGGACGAGAAAAATAGTAAAGAATGTACGCCTCCATGCAGGTACTAAAAAGCTAAAACACACGAATATCATTGTATATTTAGAAACAAAACATCATTACAAAAAAACGTGATTCACATTGTTAGATACCAAAACGCCAAAATGTCGACAAAGAATCCTATCAGAAGAAACCTAACAGAAACATAACAGAAATTGTGTGTTATCAGTGTTTTTTTTTTTTTTATCTTCTTAGGTAATGAAACACCAAAATGGATGCAAACAATCCTGTATAGGGTAACGAGACAATATCACAACATATTATTCGGGAGTTTATGAGCGTATTAGGCACCAAAACGCTAAAGAGCATAGAAAACACCCTTCATGGGAAAACAAAACAACATCGTGAAAAAACGTGTCCTTTCAGTGTTTTTGAGGGTCTTACGTACCAAAACGCTAAAATGCATACCAAGCCCCCTTTTGGAGAAACAAAAGAACATTTCGAAAAGCGTGTGTTTTAAGTGTTTTTAAGTTTTTAAGGTACCAAAACGCCAAAACACATGCAAAGTTGCGAATACAGGAAAAAAAAAAATGATATAATGAGAAACATGTATTATGAAACACGTGAATATCACACGTAAATATTACTTTATATTGAAAAACAGATCAGCTTTATCTAAAACGTGCATTTTAAGTTTCTCATGTTAGGTACCAAAACGCCAAAGGCATACCAAGAACAGCATATGACGAAACAGAACATTACCAAAAAAACTGTATTATGAGTGTCATTGAGCTTGTTAGGTACCAAAACGACAAAGTGCATGCAAAGCACACAGTAAAGGAAAATAAAACATTACCGAAAACGTTGCTTTGGAGTGTTTTTTTTTCAGCTTCTTCATTACCTAACGCTAAAACGCCTGCAAAACACCATTTCTGGAATAACAGAACAATTTCTTCAAAAGCGTCTATTTTGAGTGTTTTTGAGCTTGTTTGGTTCCAAAGCGCCAAAATGCATGCAAAGCACCCTATATACAGTTACGAAAAGACATTATCAGAAAAGTGTCATTTGCGTGTTTTTGAACATATTAGGCACCGAAATACTGAAAAAGTATGGAAAACACATTATACAGGAAAACAAAACAAAAAAAAAAAAAAAAAAAAACATTATCAAAATCGTGTCTTATTAGTGTTTTTTGAGCTTCTTACGTACCGAAACTCTAAAATGCATGCAAGACACACTTTCTTGAAAGCAGAACAACATTATCAAAAACGTCTGTTTTTATTTTATTTTATTTTTTTTTTATTATTAGATAATAAAACGCTGAAACACACGTAAAGTAGCCAATATTGGGAAACTAAACGACTTTACCACAAAAGTTTTTGAGAGTTTTTAACGATCTTATGTAGCAAAAAACTAAAACACATGAATATATCTGTATATTCAAAAAAAAATAAAATATTACCAAAACTGTGTATTATCAGTGTGATTCACCATGTTAGGTAGCAAAATGCCAAAATGCATGCATGCAAAGAAACATATTTGAAGAAAAACAACAAAAAATACTCAAATCGTGTATTATATGTGTTTTTGAGCTTCTTAAGTAATAAAATCAGAATGCAAGCAAATAACTCTATTTGGGGTAACGAGACAACATTACCAGAAACTTATCACTTGGGTGTTTTGAGCGTATTTGGAATCAAAAACGCTAAAATTACCCTTCATGGGAAAACAAAACAATATACTCGTAATTGAAAACTTGTTTTTGAGGGTTTTTGCGATTCTTACGTACAAAAAAAAAAAAAAAACATGCCAAAACACCCTTTTTCAAGAAACAGAACAACATTTCCAAAAAACGTGTATTTTATTTATTTATTTTTTTATTTTTATTTTTTTTTTTTGTTAGGTACCAAAAAGCCAAACCCAAGCAAAGTCGTCAATATGGGGAAACAAAATGATGGAATCACAAACGTGTATTGTGAGTGTTTTTTTGATGTTTTTAGGTTTCATAACGCTAAAAGACGCGAATAGTGTTCTATATTGAGAAAAATAACATTATCAAAAACGTGTAATATGACTTATTCACCATGTTAGGTACCAAACCGCGAAAATGCGTACAAAGAACCCTACATGAAGAAACATTAATAATTCCAAAATCGCGTATTATCAGTGTTTTTAAACTTTTTAGGCATCAGTGCATGCAGACAACCCTATATGGGGTAATGAGACGACCTTTTCGATTCGTTTATGTATTTTTGAGCGTATTAGGCACTAAACAGCTAAAAAAAAATATACTGGAAAACACATTATATGGGATAACTAAATAACATTATCAAAATCGTGTCTTTTAAGTGGTTTTGAGCATCTAACCAAAACTCTATAATGCATGGGAAACGCCCTCTCTCGAGAAACAAAACACCAACACCAAAAAACGTGTGTTTCGAATGTTTTTGAGTTTGATATGTACTGAAACGCCAAAACATAGGCAAAGTAGCCAATATGAGGAAACTAAGCGCTATTAACACAAACATGTCTTGTAAATGTTTTTGAGGTTCTTTGGTACTGAAACATTAAAATATATGAATATCATTCTTCATTGAGAAACAGAACATCATTACAAAAAAAAAAGTGTATTATGACTGTTTCATTATGTTAGGTACGAAAATAGAAAAAAAAAAAAAAAAACATACAAAGAAACCTATATGAAGAAACAGAACTACATTACAAAAATCATGTATTATGAATCTTATTCACTATATTGGTTACCAAAACGCCAAAATGCATACGAAGAACACTATTTGAGGAAAAAAAAAACATTACCAAAAACCTGTATTACATTTCTTAAATTCTTAGGTACGAAAATGCCAAAGTGCATATAAAGCACTTTATATGAAAAAAAAAAAAAATGGCTTTTGAGTGTTATGTACCAAAATGCTAAATCACATGCAAGACACGATTTATAGAGAAACAGAACAACTTAATAAAAAAAAAAAAAACGTATATTCTAGATGTTTTTGAGCTTCTTAGGTACCAAAGCAAATGCATGCAAAGCACCCTATACATGGTTACGAAACGACATTACCAGAAAAGTGTCATTTGCGTGTTTTTTTTTTTTTTTATTATTATTAGGTACCAAAACACTAAATAGCAAGGAAAACACTATATATAGGAAAACTTAAAAAAAAAGAAGAAAATGGTGTCTTTTGAGTGCTTTTCAGCTTATCAAAATACTCTTTCTAGATGAACAGAACAACATTACCAAAAACATGTACTTTGAGTATTTTTGAGTTTATTAGATACCAAAACGCCAAAACACATGCAAAATAGCCAATATAGGGAAACTACACGATGATAACAAAAACGTGTTTTATGAGTGCTTTTAAAAATATTAAGTACCAAAAAGCTAAAACACATGAATATCACTCTATACTGAGAAACAACATTATTACTAAATACGTGTATTATGAGTGTGATTCACCATGTTAGGCACCAAAACAGAAAATTCCATAAAAAGAATGCTTTATGAAGAAAGATAATTACGTGACCAAAATCGTGTATTTTATTGTTTTTAATCTTCTTGGTTACCAAAACGTCAAAATGCATGCAAACAACTCGATGCGAGGTAACGGGACGGCATTCCAAGAAACGTATCATTTCAGGGTTTTTGGACGTATTAGGCATAATAATGTTAGAAAGCATGGAAAACACCCTACATGGGAAACCAAAAGAACGTAATCGAAAACGCGTCCTTTGAATGTTTTTGTTGTTCTTCAGTACGAAAAAGCAAAAAAAGCATGCAAAACATCCTTTCCGTAGAAACAGAACAACAATACCAAAAACGAGTGTTTTGAGTGTTTTTAAGCTTGTTCGGTACCCAAACGCAAAAACAAATGCAAATTAGCCAATATAGTGAAACTAAACGATATTATCACAAACGTGTCTTATGAATGTTTTGATAGATCTTAGGTAGCAAAAAGCTAAAACATGTTATTATTACGGTGTATGTGTGTGTGTGTGTGTGTGTGTGTGTGTGTGTAATAATAATAATAATAATAAACGGTTTATTATTTAGGCAGTTGACAAACTGAAAATGTACATAGGGGATGGGGAAAAACTTAACATTAATCCTAAAGGTAAGTCTAATCTAGGAGGGAAATACTAGTGATTGATGGCTCGCACCATGGTGGGAATCGCACTGAGTCTGTACCGGTCCGTGCGCGGCGCCTTCAGGGGCGTTATTTTGTTGTGGTGTCTGGTGGCACGGACAGGGCGAGGCGCGTCGGGCGGCAGCATGTTTCTGAGACGCGGATGATGCATTAGTCCCCTCCCAAACTTCTCCAGAGCCTCTCGGTGCCTGGTGGATATTCTGGACAGACTCAGGGTGGTCAGGGCTTCTTCATAGGTGGTGTATGCAGGGCCAAGGATGACCCTGCACGCCCTTTTCTGCACACTCTCTAGCTGTAGCTGTTGAGTGTGTGTGAGGGAGGAGGACCACGCTGGGGAGGCGTACATGAGTTTGGGGAGGATGAAGGTAAGGTACACCCCCCTTAACTCATCTGTCGGCGTCCCCAGCGACCTGAGTCTGCGCAGCATGTACAGCCTGTAGGTAGCTGATCTCATGGTGCTGGCGACATGCTGCTTCCAGGTCAGCTGGTCGTCCACCGTGACTCCGAGAAGCTTGGCACATTGGACCACCTGGAGGGGGTGAGGGCCCACTGTGAGCCGGGGAGGGGGCACTGGTACAGAGGAGGTACAGAAATGCATCACCACAGTTTTGCTGTGGTTGATGGTCATCCTGCTCTCCTCTGTCCACGTTTGCAGTCGCTCCAGAATTGCTTGCAGTGGCGAGTAGTCCGGGTTCTTGGTGGAAACCGGGACGCCCACGGTGCAGTCGTCCACATACTTCCAGCGATGGGGGGTGTCGGTGAGGGCGTCGTTGATGAGGAGGAGGAAGCATAGAGGACCCATCTTGGTCCCCTGGGGGACTCCACATGTCAGCTGTTGGAAATTAGAGACAGAGCCCTGATAGCGAACGGCCTGACGTCTCCCTGTGAGGAAGTCGGCTAGCCACGCTATCAGATTAGGAGGGAGACCCAGACTTACTGCCTTGCTGATGACAACAGTGTGATCAACAAGATCAAAGGCTTTTTTGAAGTCCACAAAAGCAACAGCTAGAGAGGTGTTTCGCTTGTCCAGGTGGCTGTGGATGAATTCAAGGAAGCTGGTCAGGTAATGTGAGGTGGAGGTGGCTTTAATATTTCCGAATTGTCTGATATCCACGGTGTTACAAATTTTGGTGTATGCCCAGTCATATACAAAATCTTCACAAATAAGGCTAGGGATGGGGGTGATAGAGACTGGCCTGAGGTCATTGAGTGACTGAGGACTGGAAGTTTTGGGGATGGGTGTGACGTAAGATGTCTTCCAGTCCGTGGGGCAAGAGTGTTGGGAGAGTGAGGCGTTTATTATGGAGCATAGCGGTGTTGCTAGCTCTACAGCAAATTCTTTGTAAATTTTTATAGGAAGGTCAGTGGGTGTGGTGGATCTTGGTTTAAATTTAAGTATTCTCTTAAAAACATCCATCGCCTGGACAGTGTGTGGAGGGGAGGGAGCGGGCAGATAGGCAGGAAGCGGAGTGGTGTGGAGGGGAGGAAAGGTTTGACAGATAGCAGCAAAGTGATTGTTCATCTCCTGAGCAGCGAGATTAGCGGGAAGGTGTGAGGTGCAAGGAAGAGATGAAGTGTGTGTGTGTGTGTGTGTGTGTGTGTGTGTGTGTGTGTGTGTGTGTGTGTGTGTGTGTATATATGTGTGTCTGTGTGTGTGTGTGTGTGTGTGTGTGTGTATGTGTATGTGTGTGTGTGTGTGTGTGTGTGTGTGTGTGTGTGTGTGTGTGTGTGTGTGTGTGTGTGTATATATATATATATATATATATATATATATATATATATATATATATATATATATATATATATATATATATATATATATATATATATATATATATATATATATATATATATATATATATATATATATATATATATATATATATATATATATATATATATATATATATATATATATATATATATATATATATATATATATATATATATATATATATATATATATATATATATATATATATATATATATATATATATATATATATATATATATATATATATATATATATATATATATATATATATATATATATATATATATATATATATATATATATATATATATATATATATATATATATATATATATATATATATATATATATATATATATATATATATATATATATATATATATATATATATATATATATATATATATATATATATATATATATATATATATATATATATATATATATATATATATATATATATATATATATATATATATATATATATATATATATATATATATATATATATATATATACATATATAGATAGATAGATAGATAGATATGTATATAAACATTATTACGAAAAACGTATATTACGAGTGTCATTTACAATGTTAGATACCAAAACGCCAGAATGCATACAAAGAATTTTACCAAAAGAACATTACCAAAATCGTGTATTATCAGTGTTTTTTGAGCTTGTTAGGTACCAAAACGCCATTATGCATGCAAAACACCCTATATTAGGTACCGAAACGAGATTACCAGAAACGCGTCTTATGCGATTTTTTTTTTTTTTTTTTTAGCATATTAGGTACCAAAACGCTTAAAATAATGGGAAATACCTTATATAGGAAAACTAAACAACTTTATCAAAATCGTGTCTTTTGATAGTTTTTGAGCTTCTTATGTACCAAAACTCTAAAAATGCATGCAAAACACCCATTCTGGAGTAGCAGAACATTACAAAAAACGTGTTTTGATGTTTTTTGAGTTTTTAAAAGTACAAATACCAAAACACATAAAGCAACCAATATGGGGAGACTAAACGCTATTAACGTATCTTAAGAATGTTTTTGAGGTTCTTAGGTACCGAAACACTGAAACACATGATTACCACTATGTTGAGACACAGAATATCATTACAAAAGAAAAAAAAAATGTATTATGATTGTTTCAATATGTTAGGTATCAAAACGATAAAATGTATAAAAGAACCCTCCATGAAGAAACAGAACCACATTATTAAAGTCAGTTTTCAGAGTTTTTGAAGTTCTTAGTTACCAAAACGCCAAAATGCATGCAAACAATTTCATATAGGGTAACGAGACGACATTATCAGAAAGGTGTTATTTCGGCGTTTTAGACGTATTAGGAACCAAACTATATATAAAAAAAAAAGTAGGAAAACACCCTACACTGGAAACTAAAACTACATAATCGAAATCGATTTTTTTTTTCAGTGTTTTTATAATTCTTACAAATCAAAAAGCTAAAACGCATGCAAAACACTCTTTCTGGAGAAACTGAAAAAAAAAAAAACATTACCAAAAACGTGTGTTTTGAGTGTTTTTGAGTTTGTTAGGCACTAAAACGCCAAAACACATGCAAAGTAGCCAGTATAGTGAGACTAAAAGATTTTACCACAAACGTGTCTTGTAAGTGTTTTTAAAGATCTTAGGTACTGAAAAAGCTGAAACATATGAATATCTCCGTTTAGAAAATCATTACCAAAAACGTTTATTATGAGTGATATGAAAAAAGAAAACATTACCGAAAACATGCATTATCAATGTTTTTGAGCTTCTCAAGTAGTAAAACGGAAAAAAAAAATGCATACAAATAACCCTATATGGAGTAACGATACTACATTACCAGAAACATTACTAGAAAGTTTTTAAACGTATTAGGCAACAAAACGCTAAAAAGCATGGTAAACATCCTACTAAAAAAACAAAACACCATAATTGAAAACGTGTCCTTTGACTGTTTTTGAGATTCTTACGTACCAAAACGCTAAAACGCATGCCAGACACCCATCCTTCCTGAAGAAAGAGTTCCACAAAGGTGTGTTTCAAAATTTTTTTTTCAGTTTGTTAGGTCCCAAAACTCCAAAACACATGCAAAGTAGCCCAGTATAAAGAAACTAAAATATATGATTACAAACGTGTATTAAGTATGTTTTTGATATTCTTCAGTATCATAACGCTGAAACACATGAAGAGTACTGTAGACTGAGAAACAGAACAACATTACCAAAAACGTGTATTCTTAGTTTTATTTACCGTATTACCGTCACCAAAACGCCAAAATGCATACACAGAACACTCTATGAAGAACCAGATTACCATAATCTATTTTATGACTGTTATTGAACTTGTTATTTAACAAAACGACGAAGTGCATGCAAAGTACACCAAAACGTAAAAATGCAAAGTACCCCATATGGGCTAAGGATACGAAATTTGCAGAATCGTGTCTTTGAGTGTTTATGAGGGTGTTAGTAACTAAAACGCTGAAAAGCATAGAAAATACTTTATATGGGAAAAGAAAACATTACAGGAAATGTGTCCTTTTAGTGTTTTTGAAGTACTTGCGTACCAAAACGCTAAAACTAATGCAAAACACGATTTATAAAGAGACAATAAGAATGACCAAAAACAAGCATTTTGAGTGACTTTGTGCTTGTTACGTAGAAAGATGCCAAAATGCATGCGATCTACCATATATGGGGAAAGGAAAAGATATTACGAGAAATGTGTATTATGAGTGTTTTTGAGCTTTTTAGGTAACAAAAGACGAAAACGAATGAAGCACACTCTATATGGAGAAACAGAACAACATTAATAAAAACGTGTATTTTGGATGTTTTCTCATAATTAGGTACCGAAACGCCGAAATGCATATGTGGACACGAGACGAAATTTACAGTAACGTGACTTTTATGTGTTTTGAGCGTGTTAAGCACCAAAACGCTACAAAGCATGCGAATAACCCTGTATGAGAATACAAAACTTTACGAAAAACATGTCTTTTTAGCTTTTTCTTTCTATCTTCTTACGTACCAAAACGCTAAAACGAATGCAAAACACGTTTTATGGAGAGACAGAATAATATTATTAAGAACAAGTATTTTGAGTGTTTTGAGCTTATTAGTTAGGAAAACGCCAAAATGCATACATACTACCGTATATGGGAAAAGAAAAAAAATACACGTTTTTGGTAATCTCGTTTCCTTTCCTCATATAAGGCGTTTTGGTAACTAACAATGTGAAGTATACTGAAATACACGTTTTTCATAATGTTCTTTTTCTCTATATAGAATACTATTAATGCGTTTTTAAGCGTTTTGGTACCTAAGAAGCTCAAAAACACAAATAATACAAGTCACTCGTAATGTCCTTTTGTTTCCCCATATCGGGTACATTGCATGTATTTTGTATTTTTTTTTTTTTTACGTAAAAGGCTCGAACTACTAAAAAAAAACTTCTTTTTGTTATTTTTTTTCCATAAAGGGTGTTTTACATACGTTTTAGCATTTTGGTATGCAACTAGCTCTAAAACACTCATAAGACACGTTTTTGGTAATCTTTTATTATCCTAAATAGGAACCTTTCCATCCTTTTTCAAGTTTTGTGTCTAACACGCTTATAAACATTCAAGAGACATGTTTCTAGAAATATCATTTAATAAACCACAAATGGTTCTTTGCAAACATTTTGGTGTTTTGGTACCTAACAATGTGAAAAAAAAAAAAAACTCTCAAAATACACGTTTTTTTGGTAATGTTTTGTTTCTTTATATAGAGTGTTATTTATGGGTTTTAGCGTTTTGCTAAAACGCTAAAAAAAAAAATATATATATATATATATATATATATATATATATATATTACACGCGTCTCGTAATATCCTTTTCTTTATCCATATAGGGTACTTTTTATGCATTTTGTCATTTTTCTCCGTCACAAGCTGAAAACACTCAAAATACTTGGTTTTGATAATGTTATTCACTTTCTCTATGAATGCTATTGTGCATGCGTTTTGGTGTTTTAGTACGTAAGAAGCTCAAAAACACTCAAAATGCACGTTTTTCATAACATTGCTTTATATTCCCATATAGGGTGATATCCATTTTTTTTTTTTTTTGCGTATTGGTGACTCATAATAAATGAAGAGACACGTTTTTGGAAATTTATTTTCGTTTCCCCATATAGGGGTTTTTTGCATGCAATTTGGTGTTTTGGTACCTATGAATGGGGAAAAAAAAAAAAAAACACTCAAAATACACGTTTGTGGTAATATTATTTTTCATTGTATAGAGTGATTTTTGAAGCGTTTTAACGATTTGGTTCCTAAGAATCTCAAAAACACTAATAATACATGTCCCTTATAATGTTTTTTTTTTTTTTCGTTTCTTCATATAGAGTACTTTCTACCCATCAAGCTGAAAAACACTTAATATACTTACTTCTCCATGAAAGGTATTTTTTAGCATTTTAGAACGTAAGAAGTTCAAAAACACTCAAATGATAAGTTTATCTTAATATTTAATATTGCTATATAGTATTATCCATGCTTTTTAGCGTTTTGGTGCCTGACAGGCTCATAGTAACTGAAAAGACACGTTTCTGGAAATTTTGTTTTGTTTCCCCTCATGCATTTTGGCGCTTTGGTACAATATGAAAAAAAAACACTCAAAATATTAATGCGTTTTCGCGTTTTTGGTACCTAAGAAGCTCAAAAAACACTCATAATAATACACTTTTCTCGTAATGTCTTATTGTTTTTTTTCCATTTAAGGTACTTTGCATGGATTTTTGCGTTTTTCTACGTAACGAGCTCTAAAATCACTCAAAATACTAGTTTTTGGTAATTTTATTTTGTTTCGCCATAAAGGGTGATTTGCATACGTTTTAGCGTTCCAGAAACACTGAAAAGACACGTTTTTCGTAACGTTGTTTTGTAATCATACATAGGATGATTTCCACGAATTTTAGCGTTTTGGTGCCTAATACACTCAAAAACACCCCAATGACATGTTTTTTTGGAAATTTTGTTTCGTTTCCCCATATGGAAGGCTTTGCGTGCTTTTTTGGCGTTTTGGTACCACTCAATGTGAAAAACAGTCAAAACCACGTTTTTCGTAATAGTGTTATATTTCTCCATATAGAGATCTATTTATGCGTTTTAGCGTTTTGGTACTTCAGAAACTCAAAAATTCTCAAAATACTCGTTTCTCGTGATGTCTTTTTATGTTTTCCCACATAGTACTTTGCTTGCATTTTGGTAGTTTTCTACGTAACAAGCTGAAAATAATAATAAAAAAAATACTTGTTTTTGGTCATTTTATTTATTTATTTTTTTCTACATAATGGGTGTTTTACATGCGTTTTAGCGTTTTGATACGTAAGTACCTCAAAAACAAAATGAACAAAAAATGAAAATCACCCTATATGGGAATACAAAACAGTTAAGAAAAATAAGTATTTTGAGTGTTTTAGAGCTTGTTTCCAAGAAAATCCAAAATTCTTGCAAAGTACGCTTTTTGCTAAAAAAAAAAAAAACGAGAATCGTGTATTATTAATGTTTCTGAGTAAACTCGTTTATGGCATTCTATATGAAAAAAAAAATATATATATATATATATATATATATATATATATATATATATATATATATATATATATATATATATATATATATATATATATATATATATATATATATATATATATATATATATATATATATATATATATATATATATATATATATATATATATATATATATATATATATATATATATATATATATATATATATATACAAAACAAAATTATGAGAAAAAATGTCTTATGAGTATTTTTGAGCTCCTTACGTGCCAAAACGGTAAAACACATGGAAAACATCCTTTATAGAGAAAAAGATCAACATTACCAAAAAACGATTTTTTGAGACTTTTTGAGCTTGTTACGTAAAAAAAGAAGAGAAAATGCATGGAAAGTACCGTATATGAGGTAAGGAAAGAACATTAAGAGAAAAGTGTATTATGTATGTGTTATTACGTACCAAAACGCTAAGATCCATGAATAGCACTTTCAATGGAGACAGAGAACATTGCCAAAAACGTATATATTGAGTGTTTTTCACATTGATAGATACCAAAATGCGAAAATGCATGCTATGTCTCTTATATGGGCAAACGAAACTTAATTTCCAGAAACGTATCTTTTGAGTGTGTATAAGCGTGTTAGGCACCAAAACAATAAAAAGCAAGGAAATCGCCCTATATGGGAGTATAAAACACCATTACGAAAAACGTGTCTTTGGACTGTTTTTGAGCTATTTACTTACCAAATAAATAAAATGAGGAAAAAAAAAAAAACCTATATGGTTAAAAGAACATAACCAAAAACGTGTATTATGAGTGTTTTTCACATTGTTAGGTATAAAAACGCCAAAATGCATAAAAAGCCCGCTATATGGGTAAAACAAAACGTAATTTCCTGAAACGTGTCTTTTGTGTGTTTTTGAGTGTGTTAAGTATAAAAACGCTAAAAAGCATGGAGATCACCCTGTATGGGAATACAAACAGACTTACATTACCAAAGTGTTTCGAATGTTTTTTTGAGTTTGTTACTTAGTTTATGAGCCTGTTAGGCAACCAAACGCTAAAGAACACGGGAAGCTCCCAATAATGGAAAACAAAACATTACCAAAAATTGTTTTTATAGTGTATTTAAGCTACTTATGTACCAAAAAACTAAAACGCCCGGGTTTTGGTGATATATATATATATATATATATATATATATATATATATATATATATATATATATATATATATATATATATATATATATATATATATATATATATATATATATATATATATATATATATATATATATATATATATATATATATATATATATATATCACCATATATGGAAATACAAAACAAAATTATGAGAAAAAATGTCTTATGAGTATTTTTGAGCTCCTTACGTGCCAAAACGGTAAAACACATGGAAAACATCCTTTATAGAGAAAAAGATCAACATTACCAAAAAACGATTTTTTGAGACTTTTTGAGCTTGTTACGTAAAAAAAGAAGAGAAAATGCATGGAAAGTAACGTATATGAGGTAAGGAAAGAACATTAAGAGAAAAGTGTATTATGTATGTGTTATTACGTACCAAAACGCTAATATCCATGAATAGCACTTTCAATGGAGACAGAGAACATTGCCAAAAACGTATATATTGAGTGTTTTTCACATTGATAGATATCAAAATGCGAAAATGCATGCTATGTCTCTTATATGGGCAAACGAAACTTAATTTCCGGAAACGTATCTTTTGAGTGTTTATAAGCGTGTTAGGCACCAAAACAATAAAAAGCAAGGAAATCGCCCTATATGGGAGTATAAAACACCATTACGAAAAACGTGTCTTTGGACTGTTTTTGAGCTATTTACTTACCAAATAAATAAAATGAGGAAAAAAAAAAACCTATATGGTTAAAAGAACATAACCAAAAACGTGTATTATGAGTGTTTTTCACATTGTTAGGTATAAAAACGCCAAAATGCATAAAAAGCCCGCTATATGGGTAAAACAAAACGTAATTTCCTGAAACGTGTCTTTTGTGTGTTTTTGAGTGTGTTAAGTATAAAAACGCTAAAAAGCATGGAGATCACCCTGTATGGGAATACAAACAGACTTACATTACCAAAGTGTTTCGAATGTTTTTTGAGTTTGTTACTTAGTTTATGAGCCTGTTAGGCAACCAAACGCTAAACAACACGGGAAGCTCCCAATAATGGAAAACAAAATATTACCAAAAATTGTTTTTATAGTGTATTTAAGCTACTTATGTACCAAAAAACTAAAACGCCCGGGAAACACACTTTATAAAGCATTACATTGCCAAAAAAAAAGTTTTTTTTTTTTTTTTTAGTTTTTGAGCTGGTTACGTACCAAAATCTCAAAATGCATGCAAAGTACCGTATGTGGGATAACGAAAAGACATTACGGGAGACATGTACTATTAGATTTATTGAGTTTCTTAGGTACAAAAACGCTAAAACGAATGAATAGCACTCTATATGGAGATACAGAACAACACTACCCATAAAAGTGTATTTTGAGTATTTTCAAATTGTAAAGTACCAAAACGCCAAAATGCATGCAAATCACCATATAAAGGTAGGCGCACACTTGTTCGCATCGTACGGACGGCACGCATCGTACTCATCGGATTGTTTTTGGGGTCAGCGCACATTGGTCCGCATCGTACGGACAGCACGCATCGGACGGATCGGATTTTCTGCGCACATTGTCGGCATTGGACCATTCACCACCCGCAGTTGTGAAGCTGAGCTCTCTCTGGAAGGACATACTCCATATTTTTCTAGTGTATAAAGTTGTGAAAATGTTGAACAGTGATAGTGAAGAGGAAGAAATTGTAGTGGTTAGCTGTTTGCTGGCAGAAGAAGAAGAACAGAAAGTTAAAAAAAAGGAAAACATGGATTCACAACATAAACAGGAAAAGGCTGGAATTTGGAGAAAAATCTAAAAACAGTCAGTGAGTTAATATAACATTATATATTATGTATAAGCAAAGCATAGCTATGCAAACAGAAAAAATAAAATAAATACCGAAGAAGGTTTGCGTCCGACCGCGACGGCGCTCAGGCTGCAACTGACGATGGGGTCGCACATTTGCCGGCAAATGCCGTAGAGGCCATCCGCATCGTTCGTACGCATCGGATTGAATGCTCTTTCGGGGATCCTCGTCGGCATTGCCGATGTCCGATGCGTACGACGCGGTCAAATGCGCGCAGACCCATTCGAAATAATGTAAAGAATATTAAAATCCGATGCGTACGATGCGTGCCGTCCGTACGATGCGAACAAGTGTGCGCCTACCTTAAGGGGGAAAAGGAAACGAAATTTCCAGAAACGTGTCTTTTGAGTGTTCATGTACCAAAAAGCTAAAAAGCATGAAAAGCTCCCTATATAGGAAAAAAAAAAAACAATATTGCGAAAGACGTCTCTTTTCATTGTTTTAAAGCTACTTACTTACCAAAACGCTAAAATGCATGTAGAAATACTTTATGGAAAAACAGAATAACATTTCAAAGAAATAAGAATTTTGAGTGTTTTTGACCTTGCTTCGTAGAAAAACGTACACTAATGCCATAATGCATGCAAATTACCCTATATGGGAAAAAGAGAAGATATTACGAGAAACGTGTATTACGAGTGTTTTTGAGTTTCTTAGGTACCAAAACATGAAAATGAGTTTAAACCACTCTATATGGAATTTTTGTTTTTTTACCCAAAACATGTATTTTGAGTGTTTTTTACATTGTTAGAGACAAAAAGCATGCAGAGCACCATATATGGGGAAAAGAAACACTTCCAGAAACGTGTCTTTTGAGTGTTTATTAGCCTCTTGGATGCAAAAAAAACAAAAAAAATCATATAAAGCATCCTACATTGGAAAAAAAAAAAAAAGGTTTTTCAGTGTTTTTTAGTTATATTATAAGACGCTAAAACGCATGTAAACACCATACGTGGAGAAACAGGAAAAAAAGTGTTTTTTTTCAGCGTGTTTGATAGAAAAACGATATAATGGATGGGAATGATTCTATATGAAGAAACTAACGTGTATTATGAATCTTTATTCTATATGAAGGATGTTTATTCTATATGAAGAAACTAACATGTATTATGAATGTTTTTTATCTTAGGTATCAAAACGCGAAAACGCTTTTATAGCATTATGTATGGAGAAATAGAACATTACCAAAAACGCGTATTTTTTAGTATTGTTTTTTTTACATTGTTAGGTACCAAAATGCCAAATTGCATGCAAAGCATGAAAAAAAAAAAAAAATCCAAAAGCGTGCCTTTTGAGTGTTTATGAGCGTGTTATTCGCCAAAAAAAAAACACTAAAAAAAACATGGAAATCATCATATATGGGAGTATAAAACAACAACACGAAAAACATATCTTTTGGGTGTTTTTCAACTTCTTAACTACCAAAACGCTAAAACGCATGAATCTTATTTTTTTATGGAAAAATAGTATAGCTTTACCAAAAAAATAAATAAAGTGTATTTTGAGTGTTTTGAGCTTGTTACGTAGAAAATGCCAAAATCAATGCAAAGTACTCTATAATAGAAGACGAAAAGGCATTATGAGAAATGTGCATAATTAGAAATTTACATGGAGAAACAGAACAATATTACCAAAAAAAAAAAAAAAACGTATGTTTCGAGTGTTTTCATACTGTTAGGTAGCAAAACACCAAAATACATGCAAATCCCACTATATGGAGAAACGAAAAAAAAAAAAATTCTGGGAACGTATCTTCTAGTGTTTATTAGTGTTAGGCACCAAATCGTTAAGAAGTATAGAAATCACCTTTTATGGGAATACAAAACATCTAGAAAAACGTGTCTCTTGAGTATTTTTGACCATTTTACCTACCAAATAGCTAAAATGCATGCATAACACCCTTCATGGAGAAACAAAAAATAGCAAAAAAACAAATATTTTGACTTCTGGCAGCTCCCCCAAAAACATGTCCAATAACTTTGCTTATTCATCTCTCCTACCTTTATTTCAAGCACAGTTTGATCGAATTATCTCATCTATTTCTAAAGCTGAACTCTTTGGTCAAACCTTGGACTATTCAGGGCTTGTTCCTCGCTCTCCTCCAACCTTCGACTACTTCATCCTACCCATTAAAATCCTTCCCAGTGATGTTTTACATGCCCTCGCTGGCCTAAATCCACGGAAGGCTTATGGGACTTGATAGGGTTTCTCCTATTGTTTTCCGAAATTGTGCCTCTATGTTCGCACCTTGCCTAGTCAAACTCTTTCAACTCTTCAACTTTAACTTTAACTTTAACTCTTTCAACTTTCAAATTTAATTAACTGCCTTCCCCAAAAGGAAGATTCTTAAACATCAATCACTTCACAACCTTCTATGGGTTCCGTCAAGGCCGCTCTACTGGTGACCTGATTTTGGTGAAACATATAAAAAACTTTAAATAGAGTCTGGCACAAAGCTTTGATTTCCAAACTACCTCTCTGTAACTTCAACTTAAATTTCCTTTCTGACCATTCTTTTGCTGCAGTGGTAGGCAGTTACTGTTCTTCTCCTAAATTTATTAAAATTGGTTTTCCTCAGGGTTCTATCCTGTCACCCACTCTCTTCCTATTATTATTATTCACATTCAATGAACAAACTCTCTGTCCTATCCACTTCTACACTTTTCCACGTCTTTTCGCTCGTTCTGTGATCTGTCTAAAATTTTTTACTCCTCCATATGCTTTGCATGCATTTTGTGGTTCTGGTACCAAACAATATGAAATACACTCAAAATACACCTTTTTTGGAGGAATGTTAATGTTTCTCCACATAGAGTCCTTTTTATGCATTCTAGCAGTTTCGTACCTAAGAAGATCAAAAATAATCATAATACATTTTTCTTAATGTCTGTTTCTAACTTTCCATGCATTTTGGCATTTTCTACGTAACAAGCTTGAAAACACTCAAAATATATATTTTTTTAATGTTATTCTATTTCTACATAAAGGGTGTTTTGCATGCATTTTAGTGTATTAGTACGTAAGAAATCACCCTAGTCAAAAGACCAGGGTGACTTCCATGATTTTTAAAGTTTTGGTGCCTGGAACGCTAAAAGACACGTTTCTGGCAATGTCGTTTCGTTTCCCCATAAAGGTTGCTTCGCGTGAATTTGTGTTTTGTTTAGCTAACAATGTGAAATACACCTAAGGTACACGTTTGCTTTTGCAATATTGTTCTGTTTATATATATATATATATATATATATATATATATATATATATATATATATATACAGAGAGAGAGAGAGAGAGAGAGAGAGAGAGTGCTATTCAAGCGTTTTAGCGTTTTCGTACCTGAGAAGCTGAAAATCACTCATAATACACATTCCTCTTAATGTCCTTTCCTTTCCCTATATATGGTGCTTTGCATGCATTTTGGCTCATAAACTCTCAAAATACCTGTTTTTGTTGATGTTATTCTCTTTCTCCATGAAAGGTGTTTTGTATGCGTTTTAGCCTTGCGGTACGTAAGAAACTGAAATCACTCAAACGACACGTTTCTTGTAATGTTAATTGCGATTCCTATAAAGGATGTTTTCCATGCTTTTTAGTGTTTTGGCTCCTAACACGCTCAAAAACACTCAAAAGACACGTTTCTCGTAATGTTTTCCTATCCCCATATAGGGCGCTTTGCATTCATTTTGGTGGTTTGGTACCTAAGAATGTGAGAAACACACAAAATAATCGTTTATGGTAATATTGTTCTGTTTCTCCATAGGGGTATTAACGCATTTTTGCTTTTTGGTACCTAAAAAAATAAAACAAAAATAATACCCGTTTCTCGTAACTGATAAAAAAAAGTAATACACGTTTCTCGTAACTCGTCCTATGCGTGCATTTTGGCGTTTTTCGAGGTAACAAGCTCAAAAAAACTCAAAATACTTGTTTTTTTTTTCGTAATGTTATTGTGTGTCTCCATAAAAGATATTTTGTATGCATTTTAGCGTTTTCGTACGTACGAAGCTGAAAACATTCAAAATATACGTTTTTGGAAATCTTTTTTAGTACAATTTAGGGTGCTTTTCATAAAAAGACACCCAAAAGACACATTTTTGGTAATGTTGTTTTCTACTCCCATATGCTTTATCGTTTTGGTGTCTATTGTGGACAAAAAATATTCAAAACATACATTTCATTGTAATGTCGTTTCATATTGCCTATATAAAGTGCTTTGCATGTATTTTGGCATTCTGATACCTAAGAATGTAGAAAACACTTCAAATATACGTTTTTTTTTTCTTCCGTTTATTTATATAATGAGTTATTAAAGCGTTCTAGCTTTGTGGTACCTAAGCTCAAAAACACTCATAATACACATTTCTTGTAATATGTTTTCATTTCCCTATAAAGAGTACTTAGCGTGCATTTTGGCGTTTTTGTACGAACAACCACAAAAAACATTTCAAATACTTCTTTTTTGACAATATTCTTTTTTCTTCATAATAGGTATTTTGCATACGTTTTATTTATTTATTTATTTATTTATTTATTTATTTATTTATTATTTATTTATTATGAGCTTAAGACGCTCATAAACACCCAAAAGACATGTTTCTGGAAGCGTCGTTTTGTTTCGCCATAGAGGGTGCTTTGCATCATTTTGACGTTTTGGTACCTAACAATATGAAAAAAAAAAAAAAAAACACGTAAAATACAGGTTTTGTTACTGTTGCTCTGTTTCTCCATATAAAAGAGCTATTGATGCTTTTTAGTATTTTTGTACCTGAAAAGCACAAAATCATTCATAATACACCTTTCTCGTAATGTCCTTTCGTTTCGCCTTATTTGGTACATTCCATGCATTTTTGGGTTTGTTCTTAAAAATACTCAATACTTGTTTTTGGTAATTTTATTGTGTTTTCTCCATAAATGGTGTTTAGCATACGTTTTAGCGTTTAGGTTCCTAAGAAGCTCAAAAACACTCAAAATACACGTTTCTCATAAAGTGTTTTCGTTTACACATTAAGAGTTTTTTTTTTTTTTGCATGCATTTTTGCGTTTCTCTATGTATCAAGACTAATAAAAACTCTAAATACTTGTTTTTGGTAGTGTTCTATTTATCCATAAAATGTGTTTTCCATACGTTTTAGCATTTTCATACGAAAGAGGGTCAATAACACTCAAAATACACGCTTTACATAACATTTTTTTATATTCCCATATATTGTGATTTTCATGCTTTTTAGCGTTTTGATGCTTAACAAGCTCAGAAATACTCAAAAGACACGTTTCTGGTAATGTTTCGTTTTCCCATACAGGAAGCTTTACATGCATTTTGGGGTTTTGGTACCTAAGATTATAAAAAACTCAAAATACACCTTTTTTTTTTTTTGTCATGTTGTTTTGTTCATCCATTTTAGCGTTTTGGTGTATAAGAAGCTCAAAAACTCATAATACACGTTTCTTCTAATGTCTTTCCGTTTACCTGCATAGGGAACTTTGCAGGCAATTTGGCGTTTTTCGACGTAAAAAAAGCTCAGAAAAATTCAAAATACATGTTTTTAATAATGTTATTTTATTTCTACATAAAGGATGTTTTGAATGAGTTTTAGCGTTTTGGTTCGTACGAAGCTAAAAAAAAATAAATAAATAAAAGGCACGTTTTTGGTAATGTTTTTCATCTCCATATGGTGGTGCTATTTATGCTCTTTAATGCTTTCGTGCCTGACATGCACAAAAATGCATTTTATGGTACCCAACAATGTAAAAAACACCCAAAATACATGTTTTTGATAATGTTATTCATTTTCTCCATATAGAGTGTTATTAAAGCGTTTAAAAAAACTCATAATACACAATTCTCATTATGGCTTTTCGGTTCCCCATATAGGGTACTTTGCATGTATTTAGGAGTTTTTATATGTAAAACACTCCAAATAATATATATATATATATATATATATATATATATATATATATATATATATATATATATATATATATATATATATATATATATATATATATATATATATATATATATATATAGCGTTTTGGTATGAAAGAAACTAAAAGAGCATTCAAAAGTCATGTTTATGGTGATGTTTCTTTTTAGCATTTTGGTGTCTACACCCTCATATATACTCAAAAGAGACGTTTCTGTAAAGGTCGTTTAATTTCCTTTATTGGGTGCTTGGCATGCATTTTGGCCTGTGCGCACCAAAAAATGTGAAATATACTAAAAAATACATGTATTTATAATGATGTTCTGGTTCTCCATATAGAGTGTTACCCATGCGTTTTAGTTTTTTGGTAGCTAAGAAGTCAAACTGCACTCATAATACATGTTTCTTCCTATAAGGTAATTTGTATTTTAGCGTTATTCTCCGTAACAAGCCCATTAACACTTAAGATAGTTGTTTTCTATAATGTTATTTAATTTCATCATGAAAGTTGTACTGCGTGTGTTTCAGATTTTTTGTACGTAAGTAGTTAAAAAATCAATCGAAAGACACGATTTTTCTTAAGCTGTTTTGTTTTACAAAATAGGGTGATTTCTATGCCTCTGAATGTTTTGGTGCCTAACACACTCATAAACACTCATGATACGATTCTAGAAATGTCCTTCCTTTTCTACATATAGGTTGCTTTGTATGCATTTTGACATTTTTGTACGTAACAATGTGAAAAAAAACACCTAAAATACGTTTTTTCATATATAAATTTGTTCTTTTTCTCAATATTCTTGCGTTTTCGCGTTTTAGTACCTAAGAGGCTTAAAACACTCAAAATACATATTTTTTTCGTTTCTGTAAGGCACTTTTATTTCCTTCATATACGGTGTTTTATTTTAAATGCATTTTAGTGTTTTGGTACCTAACATGTGAATACACTAAAAATACACTTCTTTTTCGAAATATTGTTCTGTTTCTCCATGTAGAGTGCTATTAATGCATTTTAGTATTTTGGTACCGAAAAAGCTCAAAAACAATAATAATACACAACCCTCGTAATATTTTTTCTTTTCCTCATATATGTATATATTTTGGCGTTGTTGTAGGTAAGAGGCTCAGAAACACTCAAAATACTTGTTTTTTGGAATGTTATTTTGATTCCCATGCGTTTTAGCGTTTTGGTACGTAATTAGCTAAAAACATTCAAAAGACACATTTCTTGGTATTGTTCTTTTGTTTTCTCATATAGGGAGGTTTCCATCCTTTCCTGCGTCTTGGTGCCTGACATGACTATAAACACTCAAAAGACAAGTTTCTGGAAATTTCGTTTCGTTTCTCTATATAGGGGCTTTGTATGCATTTTGGCGTTTTTATACATAACAATGTGAAAAACAATGAAAATACACGTTTTTGGTAATGTTCTGTTTCTCCATATAGAGTTTTCATGAGTTTCCGCGTTTTGATAACAAAAAGAAGCTCAAAAACAATCATAATCCAAGTTTCTCGTTATGTTCTTTCGTTATTCCATATAAGATACTTTCCATGAATTTCGGCGTTTTTGTACGTAACAAGCTCAAAAACACTCAAAATACTTGTTTTTTGGTATTGTTATTATGTTTTTTTTTCCGTAAAGTGTGTTTTGCATGCGTTTTAGCGTTTTGGTACGTATAAAAGCTCAAAAAACAATCAAAAGAGGTAATAGTAATAGTGTTTTGAATATACATAGAGGGTGATTGCCATAATACTTAGCGTTTTGGAGCCTAACACGCTTAAAAGAACACTACATAGAAACGTTTCTAGAAATTTCGTTTCGTTTCTCCATATAGGGAGTTTTTATAGGAAGCACTTTATATGGGGGAAAAAATGTGACTTTTTAGCTTATTACGTACCAAAAGTCTAAAACGTTTTCAAAACACCCTTTATGGAGGAAAAACAATACAAATTTTGAATGTTTTTGAGGATGTTACGTACAAAACACCAAAAATGCATGAAAGTATCTAATAACGAAAAACGTGTATTATGTAATTTTTATTTTTTTAGCTATAAAAACGCTAAAACGCATAAATAAACCTATGTATCGAAAAAAAGAGAACAACATTACCAAAAAACGTTTATTTTGAGTGTTTAAGAACATGTTAATCACCTGATCGGTAAAAATTATGGAAATTATCTTATGTAAGAAAGAAAAAAAGAACATTAGCAAAAAAAAAACGTGTCTTTTCAATGGTTTTGAGCTACGTAAAAAAAATATTAAAAGGCATGCAAAACACTCTTTCTGGAGAAAGAGAGTAACATTACCAAAAAAAAAAAAAAAACTTGTATTTCTAATGTATTGAGTTTGGTACGTAGAAAAACAATCGCTATTCTTGAAAAATACCCTAAATTGGAAAAAAAAAAGACATTTCTAGACACGTGTATTATTCCCCTAAATAGTGTGCTTTGAGTGCATTTTGCGTGTTTGATACCTAACAATGTGAAATGCACTCAAAATACACGTTTTTGTTGATGTTTTTCTGTTTTTCCATATAGAATTCTATTCATGCGATCTTAAGGTCTGGTACGTAAGAAGCTCAAAACCTCTCATAATACACCTTTCTGCTAATGTGCTTTCGTTTCCCCATATGGAGAACTTTCCATGCAATTTGACGCTTTTGTACGTAATAAGCTCAAAAAACAATCAAAATACTTGCTTTTGGTAATGTTATAGTGTTTCTCCATAAAAGATTTTTTGCATGCGTTTAAGTGTTTTGGTACGTAAGTAACTGAAAAAACTCAAAAACACGTTTTTGATAATGCTGTTTTCTTTTCCTATATATTGCGCTTCCCATGCTTTTTAACGTTTTGTCATTGTCATTAACACTCAAAAGACATGTTTCTGGAAATGTCGTTTCTTTTCCCCATATAGGATGCTCTGCATGCACTTTGGAGTTTCTGTACCTAACAATGTGAAATACAATGAAAATATACTTTTTTGGTAATGATTTTCTGTTTCTCCATGTAGAGTGCTATTCATATATTTTAGCATTTTGTACCAAGGAAGCTCAAAAATACTCATAATACTCGTATTTCTAATGCATTGAGTTTGGTACGTAGAAAAACAGTCGCTATCCTTGAAAAATACCCTAAATTGGACAAAAAAAAAAGACATTTCTAGACACGTGTATTATGAGTGTGTGTGTGTGTTTTTTTTTTTTAGCTACTTTGGTACCAAAACATGAAAACGTGTCAATAGCACTCAATCTTGTCTTTCTTTTTATAAAGAGAATAACATTACCAAGAAGACGTATTTTAAGTGTTTTTGAGCCTCCTACGTACAAAACGCTAAAATACATGGAAATTATCCAAAAGGCTAAAACGCATGAAATGTTTTTGAGCATCCTACGTACAAAACACCAAAATGCATGCAAATTATCCTTTATGGAGAAACGAAAAGACATTACGAGAAACGTGTAATGAGTGTTTTTGAGTTTCTTAGGTACCAAAAACAAGAAAACTCATGAAAAGCACCCTATTTGGAAAAAAAAGAAGTATATAACAAAAAGAAAAAAAAGTGTATATTGTGTGTATTTCGGTTTTCATGTTTTTTAGCGTTTTGGTGCTGAACATGAAAAAAAAAAAAAAATCAAAAGATATGTTTCTTGCAGTATAATTTCTCCATAGGCATACATTTTGTACTTTTAGTACCTAACAATATAAAAACCACCTAAAATACTCGTTTTTGGTAATGATCTCTTTCTCCGTATTGAGTGCTCTTAATGCGTTTTCGCCTTTGGTAACTAATAAGCTCAAAAAAACATTCATTATACACTTTTCGAGTAATGTGTTTTTGTTTATTAATATGGAACACTTTGTTTGCATTTTAACATATTTCTACGTCATAAACTCAAAAACACTTAATATAATTGATTTTGTTAATGTTTTCTCTTTCTCCATGAAGGTTGTTTTGCAAGCGTTTTAGCATATAGATACGTAAATATTTCAAAAACTCTTAAATTGGATGTTTTTTTTTTTGTAATGTTGTTTTCTTTTCCCATTGAGAGAGCTTTCCATTTATTTTATTGTTCTGGTGTTTAACACTCCTGTACACTCTAAAGCCATGTTTCTGAAAATTTCGTTTTTTTTTTTTTTTTGCGATATTATGTGCTTTGCATGGATTTTTTATTTCTGGTACCTAACATTGCGAAATATACTGAAAAGACACGTTTTTTTGGTAATGTTGTTCTGTTTCTCCTTATAAAACACTATTTATGCATTTTAGCGTTTTAGTAGATCAAAAAGAGATACAGTACACGTTTTTCGTATTGTATTTTCCTTTACATGAATTTTGGCGTTTTCATAAGTAACAGGCTCAAAATATTTAAAAATACTTATTTCTAGTAATGTTATTCTCTTTCGCCATAAAGAGTGTTTTGTATGCGTTTTAGCGTTTTCGTATGTAAGTAGTTGTAAAATAATTAAAATACATTCTTTTGATAATGTTTTTTTTTTCTCTCTCTTCTAGGATGCTTTCCATACTTTTATTGCTTTAGTGCCTAACACGCTTATAAACACTCAAAACACTTGTTTTAGGATTTTTTTTCCCATAGCAGATGCTTTGAATGTATTTTGGTGTTTTTGCACCTAGCAATGTGAAAAACGCCAAAAAAATACACATTTTTGATAACGTTCTGTTATTTGTGCGTTGAAGGGTTTTGATACCCAAGCTCAAAACCACACATAGTACAAGTTTCTCGTAATGTTCTTTTGTTTTCCCATATAGGGTACTTTCCCTACATTTTTGTATTGTTGTACGTAACAAGCTCATAACATTCAAAGTTCATATTTTTGGTAAAGTTAATTTGTCTCTCCAAAAAGAGTGTTTTGTCTACCTTTTAACGTTTCGTTACGTAACTAGCTCAAAACACTCAAAAGACACATTTTTAGTAATGTTGTTTTGTTTCCTATATTTAGCTTTCTATGCTTTTTAGTATTTTGGTGCCTAAGATGCTTATATAAACTTAAAAAACACGATTTTGAAAATGTGTGTTTTGTCTGCATTTTGGCGTTTTGGTACCTAACAATGTGAAATACATTGAAGATACACGTGTTTCATAATGTTGTTCTGTTTCTCCATATAAAGTGCTATTTATGCGATTTCGCGGATTATTCCCTAAGAAACCCCAAAACACTTATAAAACACATTTCCTGTAATATCTTTTTGGTTCCACACATAGGGTACTTTGCATGGATTTCCGATTTTATCTACGTAACATGCACAGAACACTGAAAATACATATTACTGATAATGTTATTGTTTCTTCATTAACTGTGTTTTGCAAACATTTTTGTGTTTTGGTATGCAAATAGCTCAAAAACACTCAAAACACACGTTATTGGTAATGTTTTCTTTTCACAAATGGACTACTTTTCATGCTTTTAACGTTTTTGTGCCTAACACACTCATAATGACATATCTTTTCAAATACACTGAAAAGACTTTTTTTTTTTTCGTAAAGTTGTTCTGTTTTTCCATATGAAGTGCTATTCATGCGTTTTAGGGTTTTAATATCTAAGAACCCTAAAGAAAGTTACAATACTCATTTCTCGTAATGTCCTTTTGTTTCAGCACTTTGCATGTATATAGGTGTTTTTTGTACGTATCAGGCTGAAAAAAAAAAAAAAACAGTTAAAATACTTGTTTCTGGTAATATTATTTTGTTTCTCCATAAAGGTTGTTTGGATACGTTTGACCGTTTTGGTACGTAAGTAGATCAAAAACACTCAAAAGACACTTTTTTTGTAATGTTGTTTTGATATTCCTAATAGAGAGCTTTCTGTGATTTATAGTGTTTTGGTCCCAACACGCTCATAAACACTCAAAAGGCATGCTTCTGGAAATGTTGTTTCGTTTCCCCATAGAGAGAGATTTAAATGCATTTTTATGTTAAGGTACAATAAGAAAAACAAAAAATCCAGGCTTTTCTTTTTTTGTAATATCATTCTGTTTCTCCATATATAATGATATTTGTGCTTTTTAATTTAGTGTTTTTGATACCTAAGAACACTCAAGATACACGACGTTAGTTATTTTGCTTTATTTCTTATATATGGTGCCTTCCTTTTTTGTTTCGCGTCTTGGTGCCTAACACGCTCATAAACACCCAAATGATACGTTTCATGATATGGCATTTCCTTTTCCCGTAATGGGTGCTATGCATGCTTTTGGTACTTTTTTTGGTACTTAACAATGTGAAAAGCACTCAAAATACACGTTTTTAGTAATGTTCTGTTTCTCCATACAATGAGCTGTAAACGCAATTCCGAGTTTTGATACTTAAGAAACTCAAAAACTCTCATAATACATGTTTCCTGTAATGTTTTTTTTTTTCCTTTCCTCATACTTTGCATGCATTTTTGCATGCAAAAAAAAAAAAAATTCGTAATGTTATTCTGTTTAACCATGATGGGTGTTTTACATACGTTTTAGCGTTTTGGTTACTAAGGAGCACAAAAACAGCAAGAAGACACACGTTTTTTGTAATGTTGTCCATTCCCATATAGAGTGATTTCCATGTTTTTTTTTTTTTTTTTTTTTAAGCATTTTGTTGCCTAAAAAGCTACAAAACACTCAAAAGACACGTTTGTGATAGTGTCGTTTCGAGTCCTCATATAAGTTACTTTCGTTGCATTTTGGTGTTTTGCTATATAACAAAGTTAACAACACACAAAATGTACGTTTTAGGCAATGTTGTTCACTTTCTCCACATAGAGTGCTATTCATGCGTTTTAACATTTTGTTACCTAAGTAAAAAACTCAAAAACTCTCATAATATACGTTTCTGGTAGTGTCTTTTTGTTTCCCCATTTAGAGTTCTTTACATTCATTTTTTTTTCTACGTAACAAGCTTAAAAACACTCAAAAACATTTTCTCCATAAAAAGTTTTTTTCCCTATGCTTTTTTTATCGTTTCATTAAATAAGAAGCTAAAAAATAATGAAGAGAAACTTTTTTGGTAATATTGTTTTGTTTTCCTATATTGTATACTTGCCATGCTTTTCATCGTTTTGGCGCATAGCACGTTCAAAAACACTCAAAAGACATGTTTCTGGAAATATAGTTTCCGTTCCCTATTTAGGGTGGTCTGCATGTAAACGTTTTTGGTAATGGCTTTCTTTTTCTCCATAGAGAGTACTATTCATGTGTTTCAGCGTTTTAGTACCTAAGAAGCTGAAAACTTTCATAATACAAGTTTCTCGTATAGTATTTTCTTTTCCCTATGCAGTGTGTTTTGCATGCATTTCGTTTTTTTTAGCATTCTTGATGAGTGATTTTAATATCTTTTGTGGCACTTCGCATGTAGTGCTAATATTTTAATGTTACATTTGATTATTCTTTTATGTGATTATGTTATATGCGTCCTTACTTATGTGTTATAAGTTACTGAATGACCTGAGATTGGTCGATAAAATCTTGCTAAAGTAAAGTGAAAAGTGACGTCAAGATTTATCGAAAGGTCATTATATGTTTTAATATCTGTTGGAATTCTGATCTTTCGTTGCTTGCGAATATCGTGGAATGTGTTAACTACTGGTTGATAAATAGTGTTAACATTTCTGAACTGCGTTTGTGGCTTACCCCACTGTGAGAACCCCGGCCTTAACTCTCGGCTACCTGGATTTAAACCTTGTGGTGTTTGTTATATAAAGAATTAGTGCAGTTCCTGCGTAACCCTTAAAGGTAAGGAGGAGGGTTACGACAGGTGTTTTAGCATGCAGGTAAATGCTCAAGTGATATGTTTCTAGTATTGTCGTTTTGTTTGACCATAGGAAGGACTTTGAATGCATTTTGGCCTTTTTGTTGCATAAGACACGTAAAAAAGCACGTTTCTGGTAATGTCGTTTTGTTTACCCATATACCCATATCCTTTGCATGCATTTTGGCGTTTTGATCATTCTAACAATATGAAAACACTTAAAATGAAAGGTTTTTTTGTACCTCAGAAGCTCAAAACTCTGATAATACACGTTTTTGTTTCCCCATTAAGGTTTTTTTTTGCCTGCATTTTGGCGTTTTTCTACTTAAACATCTACGTAAACAAGACATGTTTCTGAAAAACTCGTTTCCTTTCCACATATAGCGATCGTTGCATGTATTTTGGCGTTATAGCACCTAATAATGTGAAATACACTCAATATACACATCTTTTGTAACATTGTTCTCTTTTTCCATAGAGTGCTATTCTTTTGTTTTAGTGTTTTGGTACTATAGAATCTCAAAACACTCATAATACTGGTTTCTCCTAATGTGTTTTCCTCTCCACATATACGGTATTTTACATGTATTTTGGCATTTTTATACGCAACAGTCTTAAAAATACTCGAAATACCTATTTTCGGGAATGTTTTTGTCTTTCTAAATAAAGGGTGTTTTACCTGTGTTTTAACGTTCTGGGACGTAAGTAGCTGAAAAACACTCAAAAGACACGTTTCTGGAAATCTCATTTCCTTTCCTCATATAAGATGTTAGGCGTGTATTTGGGATTTTTGATACCTAACAATGCCAAAAGACTCGAAATTAACCTTTTAGGTTCTGTTTCTCCACATAGGGTGTTATTCATGCGTATTAGTATTTTGGCACCAAGAAGCTCAAAAACTCTGGCAATACAAATTCCTCGTAATATATTTTCGTTTCTTTATGTAGTGTATTTTTTTTTTTTTTTTGGCGTTTTTCTGTGTATTAAGGTAAAAAAAACGCTCAAAATACACTTTTTCATAAAGTTATTGTGTTTTTTCCTAAAAGGTGTTTTGCATTTGTTTATCATTTTGGTAGGTACCTGAGTAACATTGAAAAGACATGTTTTCGGTAATGTTTTGCTTTCCCATATATGGTGCTTTTCATGTTTTTTAGCGTTTTGGTACATATTACGTTCATAAACACTCAAAAGACACGTTTCTTGACATTTTGTTTCCTTCCTCACATAAAATTCTATGTATTAATTTTGGCATTTTATTACATAACAATGTGAAAAAAAAATTAAAATACACGTTTTTCGTTGTATTGTTCTCTTTTTCCATATAGAGTAGTATTCATCCCTTTTAGCGCTTTGGTAGTTAAGAAGATTGAAAAGACTCATAATACACATTTCTCGTAATGTCTTGTCATTTTCCTATATAATGTAATTTGCATATATTTCTTGGTTTTGTACGGAACAAACTCAAAGGATTTTTTTGTAATATTATTCAGTTTCTCCATATAGGGTGTTTCGCATATGTTTATCTGTGTTTCGCATATGTACATATGAAGCTGAAAAGACTAAAAAGACATGTTTTTGGTATTTTTTTTTTATATTCCCATATACTCGTAAGGTGCTTTCTGTGCTTTTTAGTTTTTTTTTTTTTTTTTTGTGTCAAAAACGCTGAAAATTCTCAAAAGACAAGCTTCTGGTGATATCGTTTCGATTCCCCATATAGTAGGGTTTGCATGCATTTTGGCGTTTTGGTAAATAACGGTATAAACAGTATATAACAGTATATAACAGTATAACAGTATATAAACAGTATATATAAGAGTACAAGCACTCTAAATACACGTTTTTCGTAGTGTTGCTCTGTTTCTTCATATAGATTGCTATTCAGTTTTTTTTTGGAGAGCTTATTACCTAGGAAGAAAAAAAATAAATAAATATATATATATATATATATATATATATATATATATATATATATATATATATATATATATATATATATATATATATATATATATATATATATATATATATATATATATATATATATATCAAGCTTTGCATGCTCTTTGGCGTTTTGATACCTAAAAATGTGAAAAACACTGAAAATGCACTTTTCTGTAATGTTATGACGTTTCTCTTTATAGAGTTTTATTCATGCGTTTTAGCGTTTAAGTATCTAAGAAGCTGAAAACAATCATAACACTCGTTTCACGTAATGTCTTTTCGTTTTATTTTATAGTGTATCTTACATGTATTTTGAAGTTTTTGTACGTAACAAGCTTAAAAACTGATATACTTGGTTTTTGTATTGTTATTCTGTTTCTCCATTAAGAGTGTTTTCCGTGCGTTTTAGCGGTTTGGTACGTAAGAAGCTGAAAACACTCAAAAGACACGTTTTGATATATTTTTTTTAATTTGCTTATTTATTTATTTATTTATTTATTTTAATTTTTTTTTTATTCCCATGCTTATTAGCGTTTTGGTGTCCGACATACAGAGAAAAAAAAAAAAACGCTCAAAAGAAACGTTTCTTGGAATGTCGCTTTGCATGCATTTTATTAATTTGGTATCTATCAATGTGGTGACCATTCAAAGTACAGGTTTTTGGTTATGTTGTTCTGTTTCCCCATATAAAATGCTATTTACTCATTTTTGCGTTTTGATAGAAAACTCATAATACACATTTTTTTTCGTAATGTCTTCAAATTTTTTCATACAGATTCATTTGCACGCAATTTGGCATTTTTCTACGTAACACCCTCAAAAAGCGCTCAAAATATACGTAAAATATACATAAAATCATTGTTTTTTTTTTTTTCCATACAGGTTGTTTTTATATACGTTTTAACATTTTGGTACGTAAGTACCTTACTTAAAAACACTCAAAATTTTTTGATAATGTTTATCTTACCCTGCTTTTTTAACGTTTTGGTGCTTAACACGCTCATAAACTCTTAAAAGATACGTTTTTGTATAAATCGTTTCCCTTCTCCATATAGGGTGTCATGCATGCATTTTGGCGTTTTTCTAATAGTGTGAAAAATACTGAAATCACGTTTTTTTCGGAATATTGTTGTCTTTCTCCCTTTCTCTCCTTTCTCTCCGTTTCTCCATATATGGTAATTTTCATGCATTTGGCTTTTTTCTATGCAACAATCTCAAAAACAGTGAAAATACTTGCTTTTTTTCTCAATAAAGGGTGTTTTGTATGCGTTTTAGCGTTTTCATACGTAAGTAGCAGAAAATCACTCAAAAAACATGTTTTTCATAATTGTGTTTTGTTTTCCCATATAGGGAGCTTTTCATGTTTTATAGCGTTATTTTACCTAGCACGATCATAGATACTTATAAAACACTCAAAATACTTTTTTTTGGTAATCTTATTCTGTTTCTTCATAAAGTTTTGCATGGGTTTCGAACGGAAGAAGCTAAAAAACACGAGAGACACCTAAAGAAGCGCTAATAATACACATTTCTCTTAATATCTCTTCGTTTCTCCACATAGGGTACTTTGCATGCATTTTGCCGTTTTTAAACGTAACCGGCTCAAATACAATCAAAATACTTATTTTTGGTAATATTATTTTATTTAGCCAAGACTCGTGTTTTGCATGTGTTTTAGCATTTTCCTGCGTAAAAGTTCAAAACATGGATAAGAAACATTTTTCGTAATGATGTTTTGTTTACGCAAATAAGGTGAACTTTATGATTTTTAGCGTTTTCGTGCTTAACACGCTAAAGAACAATCCAAAGACACGTATTTGGTTATGACGTTTGGTTTCATTTTATAGAGGTCTTTGCATGCATTTTTTTTGCGTTTTGTTACCTATGAATAATACATAAAATACACGTTTTTCTATTTTTTTTTTTTTTTTTTTCATATAGAGCGCTATTCATGTGTTTTAGGATTTTAGGATACTTAAGGATTTATTTAGGATACTTAAGGATATTTAGGATTTAGGATACTTAAGAAGCTCAAAAAACTCTTATCTTTTTTTGTGGAAGGGCGTTTTGGTACCTAATAATATGCAAAATACTCAATATACAAGTTTTAGATAATTTTCTCTTGATGTGTTTTAGCCTTTTCGTACCTAAGAATTTTAAAAACACTCATAATGCACGTTTCTCGTAATGTATTTTCGATGTATATGGTAATTTGCATACATTTAAACGTTTTTCTATGTTACAAGCTTAAAAACACTCAAAATACTTGTTTTTGGCAATATCATTGTTTCTTCATAAAGAGTCTTTTACATGCGCTTTAGAGATTTAGTAAGTAAAAACCAGAAAAAAAGACTCAAAAGACTCCTTTTTTTTATTTCCATATAAGGTGTTTTCTTGCTTTTTAGCGTTTTAGTGCCTAACAAGCTCATAAACATTCAAAAGACTCGTTTTCGGTAATGTCATTTCGCTTCCACATATAGGAGGCTTTTCGTGCATTTTTGGTGTTTTGCTACCTAACAATAAGAAAACACTCAAAATACACTTTTTTTTTTTTTGTAGTGTTGTTCTGTTTCTCCCTATAGAGTGCTATTCATGTGTTTCATGGTTTTGGTAACTAAAAGCTCAAAAATCTTATAATAAACGTTTCTCGTAATATCCTTTCGCTTCCTCATACAGTTTTTTTTTTTTTTTTTTTGTCTGCATTTTGGTGTTGTTCTACTTAAGTGGCTCAAAAACAATCAAAGTACTTGTATTTGGTAATGTTTTTCTATTTCTCCATAAATGGTGTTTTCCATTCGTTTTAGCGTTTTGGTACCGAAGTAGCTCAAAATTACTGAAAGATGACGTTTTTGCTAATGTTGCTTTGTTTTCCCATTTAAAGAGCTTTCCATACTTTTTCAGCTTTATGGTTTCTAGCACACTCATAAATACTCAAAAGACATATTTCTGAAAATCTAGATTTATTCCCCTAAATAGTGTGCTTTGAGTGCATTTTGCGTGTTTGATACCTAACAATGTGAAATGCACTCAAAATACACGTTTTTGTTGATGTTTTTCTGTTTTTCCATACAGAATTCTATTCATGCGATCTTAAGGTCTGGTACGTAAGAAGCTCAAAACCTCTCATAATACACCTTTCTGCTAATGTGCTTTCGTTTCCCCATATTGAGAACTTTCCATGCAATTTGGCGCTTTTGTACGTAATAAGCTCAAAAAACAATCAAAATACTTGCTTTTGGTAATGTTATAGTGTTTCTCCATAAAAGATTTTTTGCATGCGTTTAAGTGTTTTGGTACGTAAGTAACTGAAAAAACTCATAAACACGTTTTTGATAATGCTGTTTTCTTTTCCTATATATTGCGCTTCCCATGCTTTTTAACGTTTTGTCATTGTCATTAACACTCAAAAGACATGTTTCTGGAAATGTCGTTTCTTTTCCCTCTGCATGCACTTTGGAGTTTCTGTACCTAACAATGTGAAATACAATGAAAATATACTTTTTTGGTAATGATTTTCTGTTTCTCCATGTAGAGTGCTATTCATGTATTTTAGCATTTTGTACCAAGGAAGCTCAAAAATACTCATAATACATGTCCCTCGTAATGTCCTTTCGTTTCTGTAAATAGGGTATTTTGTGTTTTTGACACTATGTATGTTTTTGATACTATGAAGATACGATTCTTGTAATGTCGTTTCGATTTCTCATATAAGGTGCTTTGGTTGGATTTTGGCATTTTGGTAGCTAACAATGTGAAATACAATCAAAATACACATTTTTTGGTAATGTTGTCCTGTTTCTCCACATAGAGAGCTATAAAGAGCTATGAGGGCGCGTTTTCTCATTTTAGTACCTAAGAAGTTCAAAAACACTCATAATACATGTTTCTTGAAATGTCTTTTCGTTTTCATATATATATATAGAGAGAGAGAGAGAGAGAGAGAGAGAGAGAGAGAGAGAGAGAGAGAGAGAGAGAGAGAGAGAGAGAGAGAGAGAGAGAGAGAGAGAGAGAGAGAGAGAGAGAGAGAGAGAGAGTATTTTGCATATATTTTGGTGTTTTCAGCGTATCAAACTCAAAATACCTTATTTAATCATTTCTTTCTTCTTAGTTATAAAGAGTGTTTTGCATGCGTATTAGTGTTTAGAGAAACATTACGTTTTTCGTAATGATGTTTTTTTTTTTTTTTATTGCCATATAGGGTGATTTCCATGCTCTTCAGCGTTATGTAGGAGCAAAGGGCAACAACCCAACCACCCCCACCAATAAAAAAAGAAAAAGCCCACTGAGATGCCAGTCACATGATAGGGTTCAAAACGGAAGTCAAAAATTGAATGAAAAGTGTCTTGAAACCTTCCTCTTGAAGGAATTCAAGTCATAGGAAGGTGCAAATACAGAAGCGGGGAGTTCCTGAGTTTAGCGAGGGAGTTCCTGAGTTTACCAGAGAAAGGGATGAATGATTGAGAATATTGGTTGATTTTTGCGTTAGAGAGGTGGACAGAATAGGGGTGAGATAAAAAAAAAAAAGTATTGTGCAGCGAGGAGGAGGGGAGGCATGCAGTTAGCAAGATCAGAAGAACAGTTAGCATGAAAATAGCGCTACAAGGCAGCTAGAGACACAACATTGCGGCGATGAGAGAGAGGCTGAAGACAGTCAGTTACAGGAGACGGATAAGGCCGCTGTACAGAGTTAGCAGCCGGGGGAAGGGGAGAGGGGGAGGAAAACTGACGGAGATGTCTCAGAACACCTAATTTCATAGAAGCTGTTTTAGCTAGAGATAAGATATGAAGTTTCCAGTTCAGATTATAAATAAAGAACAGACCGAGGATGTTCAGTGTAGAAGAGGGGGACAGTTGAGTGTCAGTGAAGAAGAGGGGATAGTTGCCTGGAAGGTTGTGTAGAGTTGATGAATAGAGGAATTGAGTTTTTGACGCATTGAACAATACCAAGTTTGCTTTGCCCCAATCAGAAATTTTAGAAAGATCAGAAGGCAGGCGTTCTCTGGCTTCCCTGTGTGAAATATTTACTTCCTGAAGGGTTTGACGTCTATGAAAAGACATGGAAAAGTGCAGGGTGGTATCAGCGTAGGAGTCAATAAGGCAAGAAATTTGGTTTAGAAGGCCATTGATGCTGCCAAAACGAAGGGGTTTATTCGATACAAAAACAAAGCGATTGTTGCCTTGATGCAGCAACAACAAAGTTGTTGCCCCGATCCGATGCAGCCACAAAAAAGGGGTTGGCTCGATGCAGCCACAAAGAGATTGTTGCCCCAATGTAGCCACAACGTAATTGTTGGCTCGGTGCAGCCACAACGACATTTTTGCTTCGATGCAGCCTCAACGAGCTTCCTGCCTCGATGCAGCCACAACGAGATTGTTGCCTCGATGCAGCAACAACGAGCTTCCTGCCTCGATGCAGCCACAACGAGATTGTTGAGTCGATGTAACCACACCGAGCTTTCTGCCTCGATACAGCCACAAGGAGATTGTTGCCTCGATACAGCCACAACAAAGATGTTGGAAGATGCAGCCACGGAGATTATTGCTTCGATGCAGCCACAACGAGGGGATTGGCTCGATACAACCACAAAGAGATTTTTTGCCTCGATGCAGCCACAACGAGATTGTTTCCTCGAAGATACTAGAACGATGGGGTTGGCTTGATACAGGTACAACGAGATTGTTTCCTTGATGTAGCCACAACGAAGGGGTTGGCTCTATGCATCCATAACGAGATTGTTGCCTCGAAGCAGCTACAACGAGGGGGTAGGGTCGATGCAGCCACAACGAGATTGTTGTCTCGATGCAGTCACAATGAGGTTGCTGCCTCGACGCAGCCACAACGAGATTGTTGCCTCGATTCAGCCACAACGAGATTGTTGCCTCGACGCAGCAACAACGAGCTTGCTGCCTCGATGTAGCCACAATGAGCTTGCTGCCTCGATGTAGCCACAATGAGCTTGCTGCCTCGAGGCAGCCACAACGAGGCGGTTGCCTTGATGAAACCATAACAAGACTGTAGCCACAACGAGCTTATTTCCGCGAAGCAGCCACAACAAGAGGGTTAGCCTGATGTAGCCGCAAGGAGAGTATTGCCTCGATGCAGCCACAACGCACGGGTTGGCTCGATGCAGCCATAACGGGATTGGTGCTACGATGCAGCCAAAAAGACCTTGTTGCCTCGAAGCAGCCACAACGAGATTGTTGCTTCGATTTAGGTATAGCGAGATAGTTGTCTCGATGTAGCCACAACGAGCTTGCTGCCTCTATGCAGCCAGAACGAGATTTTTGCCTCAATCTAGCCAAACCAGAGGGGTTGGCTCGATACAGCTACAACGAGATTGTTGCCTCCATGGAGCCACAACGAAGAGGTTGCCTCGATGTAGCCAAAAAAAAGGGAATTGTCTCGATGCAGCCACAACGAGCTTGCTATCTCGATGCAGCCACAACGGGCTTGCTGCCTCGATGCACCCACAACGAGATTTTTCCCTCGATGCAGCTACAACGAAGGGTTTCGCTCGATGCAGCCGCAAAGAGATTGTTGCCTCGATGCAGCCACAACGAGAGGGTTGCCTCGATGCAGCCACAACGAGACTGCTGTCTTGATGCCACAACAAGGGCTCGATGCAGCCATAACGAGATTGTTGTCTAAATGTATCAAGAACGTAGAGGTTGGCTCTACGAACGAAGGGTTTAGCTCGATAGAACCACAACGAGACTGTTGCCTCGATGCAGCCATAACGAGCTTGCTGCCTCGATGCAGCCACAACGAGTGGGCTGGCTCGATGCAGCAACAGCGTGTTGTTGATTGTTGTCTCGATGCAGCCCGAACGAAGGGTTTGGGCTGCTTCACACAAGAAGCAAGCTCTTTGTGGCTGCATCCAGGCTACAATCTCGATGTGGCTGCTTTCAGTCACCAATCTCGTTGTGGCTAAATCATAGCAAAAATCTTGTTGTTGCTGCATCGAGTCATTAATCTCGTTGTGGTGCATCAAGGCAATATTCTTGTTGTGGTTCCATCGAGGCAACAATCTCGTTGTGGCTGTTTTGAGGCAACAGTCTCGTTGTGGCTGCATCGAGGTACCAATCTCGTTGTGGTTGCATCGAATTAACAATCTTGTAGCTTCATCGAGGCAACAAGCTCGTTGTGGCTGCATTAATGCAACATTTACTTTTTGGGTGCATCGAAGCACCAATCTCGTTGTGGCTGCATCGAACTATCCCTCTCGTTGCGGCTGAATCGAGGCAACAATCTCGTTGTGGCTGCATTGAGCAAACCGCTTTCTTGTGGCTGCATTGAGGCAACAATCTCCTTGTGCCATCAAGGCAACAATCTCGTTGTCGCTGCATCAAGCTAATCCATTCATTGTGGCTTCATCGAGGCAACAATCTCGTTGTGGCTGCATCGAGCCAACCCCCTCGTTGTGGCAGAATCGAGGCACCACTATCATTGTGGTCGCATGAAGGTAACAGTCTTGTTGTTGCTTCATCGAGGCAACAATCTTGTTGTGGAAACATGCGGGCAACAATCTCTTTGTGGGTGCATTGAGGCAACAATCTCTTTGTGGCTGCATCGAGGGAACAATCTCGTTGTGATTGCATCGATCCAACCCTCTCGTTGTGGCTGCATCGATGCAACAATCTCGTTGTGGCTGAATCGAGGCAACAATCTCGTTGTGGCTGCATCGAGGCACCAATCTCGTTGTGGCTGCATCGAAGCACCAATCTCGTTGTGGCTGCATCGAGCCAACCCCTTCGTTGTGCCAGCATCGGTGCAACAATCTCGTTGTGGCTCCATCGAGGCAGTAATGTCTTTGCGGCTGCATAGATGAACCAGTGTCGTTGTGGTTGCATCGAGCCAACCCTTTCGTTGTGCCAGCATCGGTGCAACAATCTCGTTGTGGCTCCATCGAAGCAGTAATCTCTTTGCGGCTGCATAGATGAACCAGTGTCGTTGTGGTTGCATCGAGCCAACCCCCTTGTTTTGGCTTCATCGAAGCAACAATATCTTTGTGTTTCAATCGAGCGAACTCCCTAGTTCTGGCTGCATCGAGGAAATAATCTTGTTGTAGCTTCATCGATGCAGCTCGTTGTGGCTACATTGAGGCAACATTCCCTTTGTGGTTGCATGGAGGCACCAATCCACATAAGGCTCCATCGAACAAACCCCTTCGTTGTGGATGCATCGAGGCAACAATCTCGTTGTGGCTGCATCGAGCCAACCCTCTCGTTGTGGCAGTATCGATGCAAGACTCTCGTTGTGGATGCTTTGAGTCTCCAACCTCGGTGTGGCTAATTCAAGGCAATAATCTTGTCGTGGTTGTACTGAGGCATTATTCTCTTTTTGGCTGCGCCAAGGTAACAATCTCGTTGTAGTTGCATCGAGGCAACAATCTCGTTGTGATTGCATTGATGCAAAAATCTGTATTGAGGCAACAGTCTCGTTGTGGCTGCATTGAGCCAACCCCTTTGTTGTTGGTTTCCTTCGGCAACAATCTCGTTGTGGCTGCATCGATTCAACCCTTTCGTTGTGGCTGCTCCGAGGTAACAATCTCGTTGTCGCTGCATCGATGCACCAGTCTCATTGTGGCTACATCGAGCCAACCCTCTCGGTGTGGCGGTATCAAGGCAACAATCTCGTTGTGCCTGCATCGCGCAAACCCTTAGTTGTGACTGCATCGAGGATAGAATCTTGTTGTGGTTTCACTGAGACAGCAATCTCGCTGTGTCTACATTGAGGTAATATTTTCTTTGTGACTGCATCGCTGTAGCTGCATTGAATTAACTTCCTTGTTGTTGCTGCATCAAGGCAAGAATTTCGTAGTGGCTTTATTGAGGATGTAAGCTCGTTGTGGCTGCACTGAGGCAACAGTCTCATTTTGCCTGTATCGAGGGAACTGCTTCGTTTTGTCTGCTTGGTGGAAGCAATCTCGATGTGGATGTATGAAGCCAACCCTCTCGTTGTCGCTACATCGTGGCAAGAATCTCGTTGTGGATGCATCGAGACAACCCCTTCGTTGTATCTGCATCAAGGCAACAATCTCTTTATCGCTACATCAAGACTGCAAGCTCGTTGTGGCGTTATCGACGCAACAATCAAGGAAAAAACCTCGTTGTGGCTGCATCGAGCCAACCTCTTCTTTGTGGCTGCATTGAGGAAAAAATTTCGTTATAGCTGCATCGAGGAAACAATCTCTTTTTGCGTGCATGGAGCCAACCCCTTCGTTGTGGCTGCATCGAGTTAACAATCTCTTTGTGGCTGCATCGTGGCAGCTGGCTCGTTGTGTTTCAATCGAGGTAACCATCTGGTTGTGGCTGCATCGAGACAACAATCTCGTTTTGGCTGAATCAAGGAAATAGTTTCTTTTTGGCTGCATCGAGTCAACAATCTCGTTGTGGCTGCATGGAGGCAACTATCCCGTTGTGGCTCCATCGAGCCAACCTTCACGTTGTGGCTACATCAAGGCAACAATGTCATTGTGGCAGCATCGGGGCAACCCCTTCATTGTGGCTGCATCGAAAAAACAATCTCATTGTATCTGCATCGAAGCAACAAGCTCGTTCTGCCTGCATCGAGGGAACAATCCCGTTGTGGCTGCATCGAGCAAACCCCTTTGTTGTGGTTGCATCAAGTAACAATCTCATTGTTGCTGCATCGAGGCAACAATCTTGTTGTGGCTGCATCCAGGCAACCCCTTCATTGTGGCTGCATCGAGGGAACAATCTCGTTGTGGCTGCATCCATGCAAGAAGCTCGTTGTGGCTGCATCGAGGCAAGAGTTTCTTTGTGGCTGCAAAAAGTCACAAACCTCTTTGCGGCTGCAGCGAGGCAACAGTCTTGCTGTAGCTGCATTGAGGACCAATCTCGTAAATGCATCAAGGCAACAATTTCATTAACGTTGCATCGAGGCAACAATCACGTTGTGGCTATATTGAGGCAACAATATCGTTGTGGATGCATCAAGACAACCCTCTCGTTGTGGCTGCATCGAGTCAACAATCTCACTGTGGTCGCAACAAGCGAACCATTTTGTTGTGGTTACATTGAAGCAGCAAACTCGTGTATGCATCAACGCAGATATCTCTTTGTGGCTGCATCGAGGGAACAATCTCGTTGTGGCTGCGTCAAAGCAAGAATCTCTTTGTGGTTGCAACAAGGCAACGAATTCGTTTTAGTTGCATTGAAGAAACAATCTCCTTGTACGTGCATCGCGGCAGCAAGCTCCTTGGGGCTGCATCGAGGTAACAATCTCGTTGTGGGTGCATCAGGCAAACCTCTTCGTTGTGGCTGCAGCGAGGTGAGAATCTCCTTGTGGCTGCATCTATGCATCAGTCTCTTTTTGGCTCCATGTAGCCAACGCCATCATAGTGGCTGCATCGAGACAATAATCTCGTTGTGACTGTAACCAGGGAGCAAGCTCGTTGTGGTTGCATTGAGTTAACAATCTCGTTCTGGTAGTATCGAGGTAGCAATCTTGTTGTGGCTGCATCAAGCCAATCCCCTCGTTGTGGCTGTATCGAGGCAACAATCTCATTGTGCATGCATGGAGCCAACCCTCTCGTTGTTGTTGCATCAAGGCACCAATCTCGTTGTGGCTGCATCGAGTCAACAATGTCGTTGTGGCTGCATCGAGGCAACAATCTCGTTGTGGCTGCATGGAGCCAACCTTTTCGTTGTGGTTGCATCGGAGCTACAATCTTATTGTGCCTGAATAGATGGAACCCATTAGTTGTGGCTGCATCGAGGCTAAAAACTTGTTGTGGCTTCATCGAGGCAGCAATATCATTGTGGGGTGCATTGAAGCAACATTATCTTTGTGGCTTCATGGAAGCTCCAATATCCTTAAGGCTGTATTTAACCAACCCCCTCTTTTTGGCTGCATCGAGTCAACAGTCTCGTTGTGGTTGAATCGAACCAACCCCTTCATTGTGGCTGCATCGAGGCAACAATCTCCTTGTGGCTGCATCGAGGCAACAATCTCCTTGTGGCTGCATCGAGGCAACAATCTCCTTGTGGCTGCATCGAGCCTACACCCACTTTGTGGCAGTATTGAGGCAACAATCTCGTTGTGACTGCTTTGAGTCACCAACCAGGTCGTGGCTCAATGGAAGCAACAATGTTCTTGTGGCTGCATCGACGCATTGATCTCATTGTGGCTGCATCAAGGCAACAATCTTCCTGTGGTTGCATAGAGGCAATAATGTCGTTCTGGCTGCACTGAGGCAACAAATTCGATGTGGCTGCATCGAGGCAACCCCCTCGTTGTACCTTCTTTGGGGCAACAGTTGTGTCTGTATCGAGACAACTATCTTATTGTGACTTCATCCAGGCAGCAAGCTCGTTATGGCGGCACTGAGGGAACATTTTGTTTGTGGCTGCATTGAGGCACCAATCTCATTGTGGCTTCATCCAGGCAGCAAGCCTGGAGGCAACATTTTCTTTGTGGTTGTATTGAGGTACCAATCTCCTTGTGGCTGCATCAAACCAACACCCTTGTTGTGGCTGGATCGAGTCAAGAATCTCATTTTGGCTGCATTGAGTCAATCCCTTCGTTGTCACTACAGTAATCTCGTTGTGGCTGTATTAAGGAAGTAAGCTCGTTGTGGCTGCATTGAAGCAACAATCTGGTTGTGGCTCCATCGAGGGAACCCCCTCGTTTGGCTGCATGGTAGAAGCAATCTCTTTGTGGCTGCATCGAGGCAGCAATCTCATTATGGCTGTATTAAGCCAACCCCTCGTTGTTGCTGCATCGAGGCAACAATTTCGTTGTAGGTGCATCGAGTCAACCCCTTCGTTGTAGCTGCATCGAGGCAATAATCTCGTTGTGTCTGCATTAAGGCAGTAAGCTCGTTGTGGTTTCAACGATGTAACAATCTCGTTATGGCTACATGAAGCCAACCCCTCGTTGTGCCTGCATCGAGAAAACGATCTCGTTCTGACTGTATCATGAAAACAGTTTCGTTTTAACAATCGAGTTAACAATCTCACTGTGGCTGCATCTAAGTAACTATCTTGTTGTGGCTGCAGCGAGCTTTATGCAAATTAAATTAATGTTCGGGATTTAAATGATCACTTCCTTTCTTAGCCATAAACAAAAATGTGCTGGACAAATATAACGAAAATATTAAAAAAAAAAAAAGAATAATAATAATAATATTCGAGCCACACTCCACAGTAACGAAAGCTTTCATAAATATAGGAAGATATTGCAAAGGTCACACTGAAATATTATTTATCACCGTACAACTATCATACCTAATTCCCGGGAGCAGACTCATTCCTTCCAAGGAAAATCAGCAAAATACCTCCTCAGGTCCCCCGAACTAGCAGAGGCAAAACGCCAGAGGCACCTTCGCTTAGGGGGATCCTGAGGAGGGATTGGAGCGATAAGACAAGATAAAGGTATGAGGTTGTGATCGGAGGAGCCCAACGGAGAAGAAAGGGTGACAGCATAAGCAGAAGGATTAGAGGTCAAGAAAAGGTCAAGAATGTTGGGCGTATCTCCAAGACGGTCAGGGATACGAGTAGGGTGTTGCACCAATTGCTCTAGGTCATGGAGGATAGCAAAGTTGTAGGCTAGTTCACCAGGATGGTCAGTGAAGGGAGAGAAAAGCCAAAGCTGGTGGTGAACATTGAAGTCTCCAAGAATGGAGATCTCTGCAAAAGGGAAGAGGGTCAGAATGTGCTCCACTTTTGAAGTTAAGTAGTCAAAGAATTTCTTATAATCAGAGGAGTTAGGTGAGAGGTATACAGCACAGATACAGCACAGATTTAGTATGAGAGTGACTCTGTAGTCGTAGCCAGATGGTGGAAAACTCGGAAGATTCAAGAGCGTGGGCACGAGAGCAGGTTAAATCATTGCGCACATAAACGCAGCATCCAGCTTTGGATCTAAAATGAGGATAGAGAAAGTAGGAGGGAACAGAAAAGGGGCTACTGTCAGTTGCCTCAGACACGTGAGTTTCAGTGAGGAAAAGAAGATGAGGTTCAGAAGAGGAGAGGTGGTGTTCTACAGATTGAAAATTAGATCTTAGACTGCGAATGTTGCAGAAGTTAATGAAGAAAAAGTTGGGGGGGGGGGTGTCAAGACACTTAGGGTCGTCGACAGAAAGGCAGTCCGACCTGGGGACATTTATGGTCCCCTACCCAGATGGGGACTCCGAGGCTGGTGTAGGACTCGTCTCGATGATTTTAAAATAATTGAGAGAAGGGTGTGTGTGTTATTAGGTGCCTATAGTTTTGTGTGGAGGAAGAGAGTTGTCTTTAGAGGGCAGGCTGTGACTGCCCCCTTGTGTTGTGAGACACAAAGTGAAACGTTCAGTGAGGTCACAGCTGGGTTTAATGATAAGTTCACAGCACCCTGAACAGTGCTTTAGACCTTACTGGGAGTAATTATCGTTTCGGCAGGTGTCTACTACCTCGACGCTGCCACAACGAAAGGGTTGGCTTGATGCAGCCACAACGAGATTGTTGACTCGATGCAGCCATGATGAAGGGGTTGGCTTGATGCAGCCACAACGAGATTGTTGCCTAGATGCGGCCAAAAAGAGACTGTAGCCTTGATGCAGCGACAAAGAAGGGTTTTGTTCGATGCAGTCACAACGAGATTGTTACCTCGATGCAGTCACAACGAGTTTGCTACCTCCATGCAGATACAACGATATTGTTTCCTCGATGAAGCCACAACGAAGTGGTTGCTCCTAGGCAGCCAGCAAGAGATGCTCAGATGCTTCCATGCAGCCGCAACGAGAGGGTTGGCTCGATGCAGCCACAACGAGATTATTGCCTCGATGCAGGCAGAACAAGAGGGTTGTCTCGATGCAGCCACAACGAGGTTGGTGACTACACCCACAAGTTCGGGGTTGGCTTGAACATGCTATTAGGAGATTGTTACCTCGATGCAGCCAAAACAAGATTCTTGCCTGGATGTAGTCACAACGAGATTGTTGCTTTGATGAAGTTACAATGAAGGGGTTGGGTCGATACAACCACAATGAGATTGTTGCCTCGATGCACTCTCAAGGAGATTGTTGCTTCGATGCAAGCACCACGAGCTTGCTGCCTCGATGCAACCACAACGAGTTTATTACCTCGATGCAGCCACAACAAAGAAGTTGGCTCGATGCAGCCAAAACGAGATTGATGCGTCGATGAAGCCACAGCGAGCTTGCTGCCTTGATTCAGCCACAACGAGATTGTTGTCTCGATGCAGCCATAACGAACGGGTTGTATCGATGCAGCCACAACGAGAGTGTTAACTCGATGGCACAATGAGGGGGTTAGCTTGAAACAACCACAACGAGATTGCTGCCTCAATGCAGCCACAACGAGTCTCCTTCCACAATGCACCCAAAACGAAGGGATTCCCTCGATGCAGCCATAACGAAACTGTTGTCTCGATGCAGCCACAATGAGCTTAGTTCCTCGATACAGCCACAACGAGATTGTTGTCTCGATGCAGCCACAACGGAGATAACTCGATACAGCCACACCAAAATTATTGCCTCCATGCAGCCACAACGAGGGGGTTGGTTCGATGCAGCCGCAACGAGATTGGTGCCTCGATGCAGCCACAAAGAAAATGTTGCCTCAAAGCAGCCACAACGAGCTTACAGACCTCAATGAAGCAAAAAAAAAATTGTTGCCTCATTGCAGCCACAAATAAGGTGTTTGTTCGATGCAGGTACAATGAGACTGTTGTCTCGATGCAGCCAGAATGAATGAATTATTGCCTTGATGCAGCCACAACGAGCTTAATGGCTCGATGCAGACACAACGAAATTGTTGGCTCGATTCAGCCACAACGAGGTTGGTGACTCAAAGCAGCCACAACGAGATTTTTGCCTCGATGCTGCCACAACGGGCTTGTTGCCTCGTTGCAGATGCAACGAGATTGTTTCTTCGATGCAGCCAAAAGGAAGTGGTTGCCCCGATGCAGCCACAAAGAGATTGTTGCTTCGATGCAGCAACAACGAAAAGCTTGTTGCCTTAATGCAGCCACAACAAGATTGTTGCCAAAACGATACTGGTGACTCGTTCCAGCCACAACGAGACTGTTGTTTCGATGCACCAGCAAGGGGATTGCTACCTCGATGCATCCACAACGAGGGGATTTGCTCGATCCAGACACAGCGAGATTGTCTTTTCGATGCAGCCACAACGAGCTTGTTGCCTAGATACAGATACAACGACATTTTTTCTTCAATAAAACAACAACGAAGGGGTTGCCCCGATGCAGCCACAACGAGATTCTTGCCTCGATGCATCCACAACGTGATGGTTAGCTCGCTGCAGCCACAACAAGATAGTTACTTAGATGCAGCCACAGTGAGATTGTTAACTCGATTGTTAAAACGAAACTGTTTTCATGATACAGTCAGAACGAGATCGTTTTCTCGATGCAGGCACAACGAGGGGTTGGCTTCATGTAGCCATAACGAGATTGTTACATCGTTGAAACCACAACGAGCTTACTGCCTCAATGCAGACACAACGAGATTATTGCCTCGATGCAGCTACAACGAAGGGGTTGACTCGATGCACCTACAACGAAATTGTTGCCTCGATGCAGCAACAACGAGGGGTTGGCTTAATACAGCCATAATGAGATTGCTGCCTCAATGCAGCCACAAAGAGATTGCTTCCACCATGCAGCCAAACGAGGGGGTTCCCTCGATGGAGCCACAACCAGATTGTTGCTTCAATGCAGCCACAACGAGCTTACTTCCTTAATACAGCCACAACGAGATTACTGTAGTGACAACGAAGGGATTGACTCAATGCAGCCAAAATGAGATTCTTGACTCGATCCAGCCACAACAAGGGTGTTGGTTTGATGCAGCCACAAGGAGATTGGTACCTCAATACAACCACAAAGAAAATGTTGCCTCCAGGCTTGCTGCCTGGATGAAGCCACAATGAGATTGGTGCCTCAATGCAGCCACAAACAAAATGTTCCCTCAGTGCCGCCATAACGAGCTTGCTGCCTGGATGAAGTCACAATAAGATAGTTGTCTCGATACAGACACAACTGTTGCCCCAAAGAAGGTACAACGAGGGGGTTGCCTCGATGCAGCCACATCGAATTTGTTGCCTCAGTGCAGCCAGAACGACATTATTGCCTCTATGCAACCACAGGAAGATTGTTGCCTTGATGCAGCCACAATGAGATCAATGCGTCGATACAGCCACAAGAACATTGTTGCTTCCATTGAGCCACGACCTGGTTGGTGACTCAAAGCAGTCACAACGAGATTGTTGCCTCAATACTGCCACAAAGTGGAGGTAGGCTCGATGCAGCCACAAGGAGATTGTTGCCTCGATGCAGCCACAAGGAGATTGTTGCCTCGATACAGCCACAATGAAGGGGTTGGTTCGATTCAACCACAACGAGACTGTTGACTCGATGCAGCCAAAAAGAGGGGGTTGGTTAAATACAGCCTTAAGGATATTGGAGCTTCCATGAAGCCACAAAGATAATGTTGCTTCAATGCACCCCACAATGATATTGCTGCCTCGATGAAGCCACAACAAGTTTTTAGCCTCGATGCAGCCACAACTAATGGGTTCCATCTATTCAGGCACAATAAGATTGTAGCTCCGATGCAACCACAACGAAAAGGTTGGCTCCATGCAGCCACAACGAGATTGTTGCCTCGATGCAGCCACAACGACATTGTTGACTCGATGCAGCCACAACGAGATTGGTGCCTTGATGCAACAACAACGAGAGGGTTGGCTCCATGCATGCACAATGAGATTGTTGCCTCGATACAGCCACAACGAGGGGATTGGCTTGATGCAGCCACAACAAGATTGCTACCTCGATACTACCAGAACGAGATTGTTAACTCATTGCAACCACAACGAGCTTGCTCCCTGGTTACAGTCACAACGAGATTATTGTCTCGATGCAGCCACTATGATGGCGTTGGCTACATGGAGCCAAAAAGAGACTGATGCATAGATGCAGCCACAAGGAGATTCTCACCTCGCTGCAGCCACAACGAAGAGGTTTGCTTGATGCACCCACAACGAGATTGTTACCTCGATGCAGCCCCAAGGAGCTTGCTGCCGCGATGCACGTACAAGGAGATTGTTTCTTCAATGCAGCTAAAACGAATTCGTTGCCTTGTTGCAACCACAAAGAGATTCTTGCTTTGACGCAGCCACAACGAGATTGTTCCCTCGATGCAGCCACAAAGAGATATCTGCGTTGATGCATACACGAGTTTGCTGCTTCAATGTAACCACAACAAAATGGTTCGCTTGTTGCGACCACAGTGAGATTGTTGACTCGATGCAGCCACAACGAGAGGGTTGTCTTGATGCATCCACAACGATATTGTTGCCTCAATATAGCCACAACGTGATTGTTGCCTCGATGCAACGTTAATGAAATTGTTGCCTTGATGCATTTACGAGATTGGTCCTCAATGCAGCTACAGCAAGACTGTTGCCTCGCTGCAGCCGCAAAGAGGTTTGTGACTTTTTGCAGCCACAAAGAAACTCTTGCCTCGATGCAGCCACAACGAGCTTCTTGCATGGATGCAGCCACAACGAGATTGTTCCCTCGATGCAGCCACAATGAAGGGGTTGCCTGGATGCAGCCACAACAAGATTGTTGCCTCGATGCAGCAACAATGAGATTGTTACTTGATGCAACCACAACAAAGGGGTTTGCTCGATGCAGCCACAACGGGATTGTTCCCTCGATGCAGGCAGAACGAGCTTGTTGCTTCGATGCAGATACAATGAGATTGTTTTTTTCGATGCAGCCACAATGAAGGGGTTGCCCCGATGCTGCCACAATGACATTGTTGCCTTGATGTAGCCACAACGTGAAGGTTGGCTCGATGGAGCCACAACGGGATAGTTGCCTCCATGCAGCCACAACGAGATTGTTGACTCGATGCAGCCAAAAAGAAACTATTTCCTTGATTCAGCCAAAACGAGATTGTTGTCTCGATGCAGCCACAACCAGATGGTTACCTCGATTGAAACACAACGAGCCAGCTGCCACGATGCAGCCACAAAGAGATTGTTAACTCGATGCAGCCACAACGAAGGGGTTGGCTCCATGCACGCAAAAAGAGATTGTTTCCTCGATGCAGCTATAACGAAATTTTTTCCTCAATGCAGCCACAAAGAAGAGGTTGGCTCGATGCAGCCACAACGAGGTTTTTTCCTTGATTGTTGCGTCGATAACGCCACAACGAGCTTGCAGTCTTGATGTAGCGATAAAGAGATTGTTGCCTTGATGCAGATACAACGAAGGGGTTGTCTCGATGCATCCACAACGAGATTCTTGCCACGATGTAGCGACAACGAGAGGGTTGGCTTCATACATCCACATCGAGATTGCTTCCACCAAGCAGACAAAACGAAGCAGTTCCCTCGATACAGGCAAAATGAGACTGTTGCCTCAGTGCAGCCACAACGAGCTTACATCCTCAATAAAGCCACTACGAAATTCTTGCCTTGATGCAGCAACAACAAGGAAGTTAATTCAATGCAGCTACAGCGATGCAGTCACAAAGAAAATATTACCTCAATGTAGACACAGCGAGATTGCTGTCTCAGTGAAACCACAACAAGATTCTATCCTCGATGCAGTCACAACTAAGGGTTTGCGCGATGCAGGCACAACGAGATTGTTGCCTTGATACCGCCACACCGAGAGGGTTGGCTCGATGTAGCCACAATGAGACTGGTGCATCGATGCAGCGACAACGAGATTGTTACCTCGGAGCAGCCACAACGAAAGGGTTGAATCGATGCAGCCACAACGAGATTGTTGCCGAAGGAAACCAACAACAAAGGGGTTGGCTCAATGCAGCCACAACGAGACTGTTGCCTCAATACAGATTTTTGCATCAATGCAATCACAACGAGATTGTTGCCTCGATGCAACTACAACGAGATTGTTACCTTGGCGCAGCCAAAAAGAGAATAATGCCTCAGTACAACCACGACAAGATTATTGCCTTGAATTAGCCACACCGAGGTTGGAGACTCAAAGCATCCACAACGAGAGTCTTGCATCGATACTGCCACAACGAGAGGGTTGGCTCGATGCAGCCACAACGAGATTGTTGCCTCGATGCATCCACAACGAAGGGGTTTGTTCGATGGAGCCTTATGTGGATTGGTGCCTCCATGCAACCACAAAGGGAATGTTGCCTCAATGTAGCCACAACGAGCTGCATCGATGAAGCTACAACAAGATTATTTCCTCGATGCAGCCAGAACTAGGGAGTTCGCTCGATTGAAACACAAAGATATTGTTGCTTCGATGAAGCCAAAATAAGGGGGTTGGCTCGATGCAACCACAACGACACTGGTTCATCTATGCAGCCGCAAAGAGATTACTGCTTCGATGGAGCCACAACGAGATTGTTGCACCGATGCTGGCACAACGAAAGGGTTGGCTCGATGCAACCACAACGACACTGGTTCATCTATGCAGCCGCAAAGACATTACTGCCTCGATGGAGCCACAACGAGATTGTTGCACCGATGCTGGCACAACGAAGGGGTTGGCTCGATGCAGCCACAACGAGATTGGTGCTTCGATGCAGCCACAACGAGATTGTTGCCTCGATTCAGCCACAACGAGATTGTTGCATCGATGCAGCCACAACGAGAGGGTTGGATCGATGCAATCACAACGAGATTGTTCCCTCGATGCAGCCACAAAGAGATTGTTGCCTCAATGCACCCACAAAGAGATTGTTGCCCGCATGTTTCCACAACAAGATTGTTGCCTCGATGAAGCAACAACAAGACTGTTACCTTCATGCAACCACAATGATAGTGGTGCCTCGATTCTGCCACAACGAGGGGGTTGGCTCGATGCAGCCACAACGAGATTGTTGCCTCGATGAAGCCACAATGAATGGATTAGCTTGATGCAGCGACAACGAGATTGTTGCCTTGATGGCACAAGGAGATTGTTGCCTCAATGCAGCCACAAGAAAGCGGTTTGCTCAATGCAGCCACAACGAGATTGTTGCCTCGATTCAGCCGCAACGAGAGGGATAGTTCGATGCAGCCACAACGAGATTGGTGCTTCGATGCACCCAAAAAGTAAATGTTGCATTAATGCAGCCACAACGAGCTTGTTGCCTCGATGAAGCTACAAGATTGTTAATTCGATGCAACCACAACGAGATTGGTACCTCGATGCAGCCACAACGAGACTGTTGCCTCAAAACAGCCACAACGAGATTGTTGCCTCGATGGAACCACAACAAGAATATTGCCTTGATGCACCACAACGAGATTAATGACTCGATGCAGCAACAACAAGATTTTTGCTATGATTTAGCCACAACGAGATTGGTGACTGAAAGCAGCCACATCGAGATTGTAGCCTGGATGCAGCCACAAAGAGCTTGCTTCTTGTGTGAAGCAGCCCAAACCCTTCGTTCGGGCTGCATCGAGACAACAATCAACAACACGCTGTTGCTGCATCGAGCCAGCCCACTCGTTGTGGCTGCATCGAGGCAGCAAGCTCGTTATGGCTGCATCGAGGCAACAGTCTCGTTGTGGTTCTATCGAGCTAAACCCTTCGTTCGTAGAGCCAACCTCTACGTTCTTGATACATTTAGACAACAATCTCGTTATGGCTGCATCGAGCCCTTGTTGTGGCATCAAGACAGCAGTCTCGTTGTGGCTGCATCGAGGCAACCCTCTCGTTGTGGCTGCATCGAGGCAACAATCTCTTTGCGGCTGCATCGAGCGAAACCCTTCGTTGTAGCTGCATCGAGGGAAAAATCTCGTTGTGGGTGCATCGAGGCAGCAAGCCCGTTGTGGCTGCATCGAGATAGCAAGCTCGTTGTGGCTGCATCGAGACAATTCCCTTTTTTTTGGCTACATCGAGGCAACCTCTTCGTTGTGGCTCCATGGAGGCAACAATCTCGTTGTAGCTGTATCGAGCCAACCCCTCTGGTTTGGCTAGATTGAGGCAAAAATCTCGTTCTGGCTGCATAGAGGCAGCAAGCTCGTTGTGGCTACATCGAGACAACTATCTCGCTATACCTAAATCGAAGCAACAATCTCGTTGTGGCTGCTTCGAGGCAACAAGGTCTTTTTGGCTGCATCGTAGCACCAATCCCGTTATGGCTGCATCGAGCCAACCCGTGCGTTGTGGCTGCATCGAGGCAATACTCTCCTTGCGGCTACATCAGGCTAACCCTCTTGTTGTGGCTGCTTCGCGGAAATAAGCTCGTTGTGGCTACAGTCTTGTTATAGTTTCATCAAGGCAACCGCCTCGTTGTGGCTGCCTCGAGGCAGCAAGCTCATTGTGGCTACATCGAGGCAGCAAGCTCATTGTGGCTACATCGAGGCAGCAAGCTCGTTGTTGCTGCGTCGAGGCAACAATCTCGTTGTGGCTGAATCGAGGCAACAATCTCGTTGTGGCTGCGTCGAGGCAGCAACCTCATTGTGACTGCATCGAGACAACAATCTCGTTGTGGCTGCATCGACCCTACCCCCTCGTTGTAGCTGCTTCGAGGCAACAATCTCGTTATGGATGCATAGAGCCAACCCCTTCGTTGTGGCTACATCAAGGAAACAATCTCGTTGTACCTGTATCAAGCCAACCCCATCGTTCTAGTATCTTCGAGGAAACAATCTCGTTGTGGCTGCATCGAGGCAAAAAATCTCTTTGTGGTTGTATCGAGCCAATCCCCTCGTTGTGGCTGCATCGAAGCAATAATCTCCGTGGCTGCATCTTCCAACATCTTTGTTGTGGCTGTATCGAGGCAACAATCTCCTTGTGGCTGTATCGAGGCAGAAAGCTCGGTGTGGTTACATCGACTCAACAATCTCGTTGTGGCTGCATCGAGGCAGGAAGCTCGTTGTTGCTGCATCGAGGCAACAATCTCGTTGTGGCTGCATCGAGGCAGGAAGCTCGTTGAGGCTGCATCGAAGCAAAAATGTCGTTGTGGCTGCACCGAGCCAACAATTACGTTGTGGCTACATTGGGGCAACAATCTCTTTGTGGCTGCATCGAGCCAACCCCTTTTTTGTGGCTGCATCGGATCGGGGCAACAACTTTGTTGTTGCTGCATCAAGGCAACAATCGCTTTGTTTTTGTATCGAATAAACCCCTTCGTTTTGGCAGCATCAATGGCCTTCTAAACCAAATTTCTTGCCTTATTGACTCCTACGCTGATACCACCCTGCACTTTTCCATGTCTTTTCATAGACGTCAAACCCTTCAGGAAGTAAACATTTCACGCAGGGAAGCCAGAGAACGCCTGCCTTCTGATCTTTCTAAAATTTCTGATTGGGGCAAAGCAAACTTGGTATTGTTCAATGCGTCAAAAACTCAATTCCTCTATTCATCAACTCTACACAACCTTCCAGGCAACTATCCCCTCTTCTTCACTGACACTCAACTGTCCCCCTCTTCTACACTGAACATCCTCGGTCTGTTCTTTATTTATAATCTGAACTGGAAACTTCATATCTTATCTCTAGCTAAAACAGCTTCTATGAAATTAGGTGTTCTGAGACATCTCCGTCAGTTTTCCTCCCCCTCTCCCCTTCCCCCGGCTGCTAACTCTGTACAGCGGCCTTATCCGTCTCCTGTAACTGACTGTCTTCAGCCTCTCTCTCATCGCCGCAATGTTGTGTCTCTAGCTGCCTTGTAGCGCTATTTTCATGCTAACTGTTCTTCTGATCTTGCTAACTGCATGCCTCCCCTCCTCCTCGCTGCACAATACTTTTTTTTTTTTATCTCACCCCTATTCTGTCCACCTCTCTAACGCAAAAATCAACCAATATTCTCAATCATTCATCCCTTTCTCTGGTAAACTCAGGAACTCCCTCGCTAAACTCAGGAACTCCCCGCTTCTGTATTTGCACCTTCCTATGACTTGAATTCCTTCAAGAGGAAGGTTTCAAGACACTTTTCATTCAATTTTTGACTACCGTTTTGAACCCTATCATGTGACTGGCATCTCAGTGGGCTTTTTCTTTTTTTTATTGGTGGGGGTGGTTGGGTTGTTGCCCTTTGCTCCTACATAACGCTGAAGAGCATGGAAATCACCCTATATGGCAATAAAAAAAAAAAAAAACATCATTACGAAAAACGTAATGTTTCTCTAAACACTAATACGCATGCAAAACACTCTTTATAACTAAGAAGAAAGAAATGATTAAATAAGGTATTTTGAGTTTGATACGCTGAAAACACCAAAATATATGCAAAATACTCTCTCTCTCTCTCTCTCTCTCTCTCTCTCTCTCTCTCTCTCTCTCTCTCTCTCTCTCTCTCTCTCTCTCTCTCTCTCTCTCTCTCTCTCTCTCTCTCTCTCTCTCTCTCTCTCTCTCTCTCTCTCTCTATATATATATATATATATATATATATATATATATATATGAAAACGAAAAGACATTTCAAGAAACATGTATTATGAGTGTTTTTGAACTTCTTAGGTACTAAAATGAGAAAACGCGCCCTCATAGCTCTTTATAGCTCTCTATATGGAGAAACAGGACAACATTACCAAAAAATGTGTATTTTGATTGTATTTCACATTGTTAGCTACCAAAATGCCAAAATCCAACCAAAGCACCTTATATGAGAAATCGAAACGACATTACAAGAATCGTATCTTCATAGTATCAAAAACATACATAGTGTCAAAAACACAAAATACCCTATTTACAGAAACGAAAGGACATTACGAGGGACATGTATTATGAGTATTTTTGAGCTTCCTTGGTACAAAATGCTAAAATACATGAATAGCACTCTACATGGAGAAACAGAAAATCATTACCAAAAAAGTATATTTTCATTGTATTTCACATTGTTAGGTACAGAAACTCCAAAGTGCATGCAGAGCATCCTATATGGGGAAAAGAAACGACATTTCCAGAAACATGTCTTTTGAGTGTTAATGACAATGACAAAACGTTAAAAAAGCATGGGAAGCGCAATATATAGGAAAAGAAAACAGCATTATCAAAAACGTGTTTATGAGTTTTTTCAGTTACTTACGTACCAAAACACTTAAACGCATGCAAAAAATCTTTTATGGAGAAACACTATAACATTACCAAAAGCAAGTATTTTGATTGTTTTTTGAGCTTATTACGTACAAAAGCGCCAAATTGCATGGAAAGTTCTCAATATGGGGAAACGAAAGCACATTAGCAGAAAGGTGTATTATGAGAGGTTTTGAGCTTCTTACGTACCAGACCTTAAGATCGCATGAATAGAATTCTATATGGAAAAACAGAAAAACATCAACAAAAACGTGTATTTTGAGTGCATTTCACATTGTTAGGTATCAAACACGCAAAATGCACTCAAAGCATACTATTTAGGGGAATAAATCTAGATTTTCAGAAATATGTCTTTTGAGTATTTATGAGTGTGCTAGAAACCATAAAGCTGAAAAAGTATGGAAAGCTCTTTAAATGGGAAAACAAAGCAACATTAGCAAAAACGTCATCTTTCAGTAATTTTGAGCTACTTCGGTACCAAAACGCTAAAACGAATGGAAAACACCATTTATGGAGAAATAGAAAAACATTACCAAATACAAGTACTTTGATTGTTTTTGAGCCACTTAAGTAGAACAACACCAAAATGCAGACAAAAAAAAAAAAAAAAAACTGTATGAGGAAGCGAAAGGATATTACGAGAAACGTTTATTATAAGATTTTTGAGCTTTTAGTTACCAAAACCATGAAACACATGAATAGCACTCTATAGGGAGAAACAGAACAACACTACAAAAAAAAAAAAAAAGTGTATTTTGAGTGTTTTCTTATTGTTAGGTACCAAAACACCAAAAATGCACGAAAAGCCTCCTATATGTGGAAGCGAAATGACATTACCGAAAACGAGTCTTTTGAATGTTTATGAGCTTGTTAGGCACTAAAACGCTAAAAAGCAAGAAAACACCTAATATGGAAATAAAAAAAAAGGAGTCTTTTGAGTCTTTTTTTCTGGTTTTTACTTACTAAATCTCTAAAGCGCATGTAAAAGACTCTTTATGAAGAAACAATGATATTGCCAAAAACAAGTATTTTGAGTGTTTTTAAGCTTGTAACATAGAAAAACGTTTAAATGTATGCAAATTACCATATACATCGAAAAGACATTACGAGAAACGTGCATTATGAGTGTTTTTAAAATTATTAGGTACGAAAAGGCTAAAACACATCAAGAGAAAATTATCTAAAACTTGTATATTGAGTATTTTGCATATTAGTAGGTACCAAAACACCCTTCCACAAAAAAAGATAAGAGTTTTTTGAGCTTCTTAAGTACGAAAATCCTAAAACACATGAATAGCGCTCTATATGAAAAAAAAAAAAAAAAAAAAATAGAAAAACGTGTATTTTATGTATTATTCATAGGTAACAAAACGCAAAAAAAATGCATGCAAAGACCTCTATAAAATGAAACCAAACGTCATAACCAAATACGTGTCTTTGGATTGTTCTTTAGCGTGTTAAGCACGAAAACGCTAAAAATCATAAAGTTCACCTTATTTGCGTAAACAAAACATCATTACGAAAAATGTTTCTTATCCATGTTTTGAACTTTTACGCAGGAAAATGCTAAAACACATGCAAAACACGAGTCTTGGCTAAATAAAATAATATTACCAAAAATAAGTATTTTGATTGTATTTGAGCCGGTTACGTTTAAAAACGGCAAAATGCATGCAAAGTACCCTATGTGGAGAAACGAAGAGATATTAAGAGAAATGTGTATTATTAGCGCTTCTTTAGGTGTCTCTCGTGTTTTTTAGCTTCTTCCGTTCGAAACCCATGCAAAACTTTATGAAGAAACAGAATAAGATTACCAAAAAAAAGTATTTTGAGTGTTTTATAAGTATCTATGATCGTGCTAGGTAAAATAACGCTATAAAACATGAAAAGCTCCCTATATGGGAAAACAAAACACAATTATGAAAAACATGTTTTTTGAGTGATTTTCTGCTACTTACGTATGAAAACGCTAAAACGCATACAAAACACCCTTTATTGAGAAAAAAAAAGCAAGTATTTTCACTGTTTTTGAGATTGTTGCATAGAAAAAAGCCAAATGCATGAAAATTACCATATATGGAGAAACGGAGAGAAAGGAGAGAAAGGGAGAAAGACAACAATATTCCGAAAAAAACGTGATTTCAGTATTTTTCACACTATTAGAAAAACGCCAAAATGCATGCATGACACCCTATATGGAGAAGGGAAACGATTTATACAAAAACGTATCTTTTAAGAGTTTATGAGCGTGTTAAGCACCAAAACGTTAAAAAAGCAGGGTAAGATAAACATTATCAAAAAATTTTGAGTGTTTTTAAGTAAGGTACTTACGTACCAAAATGTTAAAACGTATATAAAAACAACCTGTATGGAAAAAAAAAAAAACAATGATTTTATGTATATTTTACGTATATTTTGAGCGCTTTTTGAGGGTGTTACGTAGAAAAATGCCAAATTGCGTGCAAATGAATCTGTATGAAAAAATTTGAAGACATTACGAAAAAAAATGTGTATTATGAGTTTTCTATCAAAACGCAAAAATGAGTAAATAGCATTTTATATGGGGAAACAGAACAACATAACCAAAAACCTGTACTTTGAATGGTCACCACATTGATAGATACCAAATTAATAAAATGCATGCAAAGCGACATTCCAAGAAACGTTTCTTTTGAGCGTTTTTTTTTTTTCTCTCTGTATGTCGGACACCAAAACGCTAATAAGCATGGGAATAAAAAAAAAGTTAAAATAAATAAATAAATAAATAAATAAGCAAATTAAAAAAAATATATCAAAACGTGTCTTTTGAGTGTTTTCAGCTTCTTACGTACCAAACCGCTAAAACGCACGGAAAACACTCTTAATGGAGAAACAGAATAACAATACAAAAAACAAGTATATCAGTTTTTAAGCTTGTTACGTACAAAAACTCCAAAATACATGTAAGATACACTATAAAATAAAACGAAAAGACATTACGTGAAACGAGTGTTATGATTGATTCATGAATAAAACTCTATAAAGAGAAACGTCATAACATTACAGAAAAGTGCATTTTCAGTGTTTTTCACATTTTTAGGTATCAAAACGCCAAAGAGCATGCAAAGCTTGATATATATATATATATATATATATATATATATATATATATATATATATATATATATATATATATATATATATATATATATATATATATATATATATATATATATATATATATATATATATATATTATTTTATTTTATTTTATTTATTTATTTATTTATTTTTTTTTTCTTCTTCCTAGGTAATAAGCTCTCCAAAAAAAACTGAATAGCAATCTATATGAAGAAACAGAGCAACACTACGAAAAACGTGTATTTAGAGTGCTTGTACTCTTATATATACTGTTTATATACTGTTATACTGTTATATACTGTTATATACTGTTTATACCGTTATTTACCAAAACGCCAAAATGCATGCAAACCCTACTATATGGGGAATCGAAACGATATCACCAGAAGCTTGTCTTTTGAGAATTTTCAGCGTTTTTGACACACAAAAAAAACTCAAAAGCACAGAAAGCACCTTATATGGGAATATAAAAGAAAAATACCAAAAACATGTCTTTTTAGTCTTTTCAGCTTCATATGTACATATGCGAAACACATATAAACATATGCGAAACACCCTATATGGAGAAACTGAATAATATTACAAAAAAATCCTTTGAGTTTGTTCCGTACAAAACCAAGAAATATATGCAAATTACATTATATAGGAAAATGACAAGACATTACGAGAAATGTGTATTATGAGTCTTTTCAATCTTCTTAACTACCAAAGCGCTAAAAGGGATGAAAGAATAGATGAGTCAGGCCACCTTGGCGGAGATACTCAAAAGGGATTTTCATTTTTTGTGCCGTGAATACTTTATATGGCTAGACTGAAGTGGTACTTATTATTTTCTAAGTATATCCTTGCTGTTGTTTTTAGGTTTGTACCACTGAATGTTGGCAAGCTTTACATTTATTATTATTTTTTTTCTTATTTGATCTTATTATATATGTAATTGTATTTGTTCGTTTTATTTTGTTGCAGCTGTTGTGCGTATTTAACATTCGTAGCGTTTCAAGTGTGTTCTATTTTCAGTGTTGTTTTCCATGTATCCATGTGTTCTTGCTTGGAGGAATTTGACACGTTTTATTTATGACATTTCGTGTTTTTCTTCAGTATTTATTCTTTCATTTTTTGTTCAAGTGTATGTTGTAACTCATGCAGTAAAGGATTTCTGTTGGTTCTGTTTATGATGCTTAATTTTTAGCTCTTTTTAGAAAAGTCAAGCTTCATCACTTTCTTATGTGGATGTTTTGATATTTTCAGGAAAGGATGGCAGGTGGTGCCGCGGTGAACACTCCCAACACTTGCAGGAGGAAAGTGAGTACCTGCTTCATTACATCATGTGCACTCTGTTTTGGAACTCGCAGTTAGACTTTTTTTTTTCCATGTCAACCGAAACCTGTCACTGTTCCCTACCTTTCTCCTGTCTGCTTCCCACGAATCTATGAAGGAAAGAAAGGATGTGCTTCCATGGTATCGTGTCAGGAAGGATTAGTTTAAACCTTTTTCCAAAGCGTTGTTTTTGTCCCCCATTTTTCTGCCTTCCAAGGGTATATATATGAAAGAAGAAAGAATGTAAATTTAGTCTATAATGTTCATTGCAACATCTTACAGGGAAAAATTTCCTTTGAGGATTAACCGAGAATCTTTTTCAAAACTATAATTTTTGTTTTCCAGTCTTCGTGTGCTTATTTTAGTGTATGCATAGAGAAAAGGATACGAAATCATATAGTTTCTATAATGGTGTCATCTTGTTAGTATAAATATTTACTTAGAGATTCAGTTGAAACCTAACAATTAGCTATCATTTTTGCGTTCGTTTTTTTTTTTCTTATATATATATATATATATATATATATATATATATATATATATATATATATATATATATATATATATATATATATATATATATATATATATATATATATATATATATATATATATATATATATATTGTATGTACGAATATATGAGTGAAGAAAGGAAAGATGCAATTACAAAAAACTTTCCACAATAACAGGAATATTCACTTCAGGACTTTTTTAGGTAACAAATATCAGATTTTCTAATTTTTATGTCTATTTATCCTTTACTGTGTTTTACCGTTATGTAGATTAATAATATTTTGCAAGTTATGATAAAGTGTCCTGGGAAACTATTACTGTAACAATTTTCATTTAGTGTAAATTTGGTTTCCACATAAAGAAAAAAAAAACTTTCTTTCTATGGAGAAAAATATTTATATATTCTTTGTTCAATGGGGAGTTTTCGGAACTAAACCGTTAGATGTCGTTGCTGCTCATCTAACTGTAGGAAAGAGAACTAAAATATTGTTGTAGTAAATCCCAGGTTCGTAAAGATGCATAGAACATTGATCATCATGATACTATTGAAATGATGTATTGACTCTTCAATATCCGGTATGGATAATATTGAGAGAATGTGGTCAAATTAATTATTATTTTTGTGTGATCATCGAGTAAACTGCTAGCATTATCTTAAATAAAGCATATTACAAGTATAAAACTATTGATTTAGACAATGAAAAAAATTTAAAATCACACTTTTCTATATAGTATGACACAACCTACTCAGTAACATCGTGATATATGGCTCTATTTTTTTATTTTTATTTATTTATTTTTTTTTTTTTCTGGGGATTTTAGCATCCATCTCACGAAGCGAGCGACAAGGCAAAGTAATCAAGAACCAAAACAAACATCTCTCAGGCGATCTCTCATCTGCTGTAGTGTCCAGCTACCGTAATCCATTGCTTAGGGCGTAATGGAGATGGGCACCGCAGCAACATTCAACTTCTTGTCCAACAACGCGTTTCTTAAGTTCAACTAGCGCGGCCGTGTCAGGTGTTTGTTTTGGTTAAAGATACAGCATTACTATCGCCAGGACACTCGAGTTGCCAATTTTTTTTATCAAAATTGCCGTTTCCATAAACTAGGAAGGAGATCTATGTAATTTGGACTTTTCACTGTCACAGACATGTTGCCTTTATGTTTAATGTCGTCTGGACTAAGATGTTTCCAATCAAGAGTGTATTCATTTGGAATTTTTAAGATGACCAAATAAATCTAAATGCCGATTCACTAGAAAATCAACTTATATACATTTGTTCATGAAAAGAGTTTGATTTTACTTGTGTTACTACTTAGAAGGGATTACGAAGAAAAAATATATTATTTAAGCCCATTGCATCTTGATGTAAATAGAATAACACTGCATGTATATCTGATATTGCTTGTATGTGAGAGAAGAGTTTGTGTCTGTGTTGCCACCTGGTGACAACCACTAGTTCTGACAACTCCCCATTGGTATTGATATTATTTTTAACTCTGCCTTCAGAACATACATAAGAACATTAGAAATAAGGGAAGCTGCATGAAGCGACCAGGCTTACACGTGGCAGTCCCTGTATGAAATATACCTACCTATTTTCACCTATTATCCCCATCCATAAACCTGTCTAATTTTCTCTTAAAGCTCTCTAGTGTCCTATCACTAACAACATGATTACTGAGTCCGTTCCACTCATCTACCACTCTGTTTGAGAACCATTTTTTTTTTCCTATCTCCTTCATAAACCAAAATTTTTCAAGCTTGAACCCGTTATTTCTTGTTCTACCCTGGTTGCTGATCCTAAAAATTTTGCTTACATCCCCCTTGTTACCACTTAAAGACCCTTATACCACTTAAAGACTTCTATCAGGTTCCCTCTTAACCTACGTCTTTCTAAAGAATGTAAATTTAACAACTTCAATCTCGCCTCGTAAGGAATACTCCTCATCCCCTGTATCCGTTTAGTCATTTTCCTCTGTACTGATTCTAATAGACCTATAACTTTCCTGTAATGTCGGGACCAAAACTGCAAAACGTAGTCTAGATGAGGCCTGACCAGCGCCAAGTATAACTTTAATATTACTTCCGGCCTTCTACTTTTAATACTCCTAAAAATGAACCCTAGTACCCTATTTTCCCTGTTTCTGGCCTCTATGCATTGTTTTCCTAGACGGAGTTCAGAGCTAACTATAACTCTTAAATCTTTCTCGTACCCTGTACCTACCAGAGTTTGGTTGTTTAATGTGTACCTACTGTGTGGGTTTCCTCTACCTACGATAAGTACTTTGCATTTATTGATATTAAATTGCATTTGCCATCTATCCATCCATTCATTCATTTTATCTAAATCTGCCTGCAAGGCGATGGCATCCGATTCTGACCTAATTAATCTACCTATCTTTGTGTCATCCGCAAATTTACTAACATCACTACTAATTCCACTATCCAAGGCATTGATATATATTAGAAAAAACAATGACCTTAATACTGATCCTTGTGGATTACACGACCCCACTCGGATTTCAAGCCGTTTATTACAACTCTTTGTCGCCTGTCGCTATCCAGGCTAACACCTTCCCATCTATCCCGTATGCCCTAACCTTTCTCAGGAGCCTTTGATGGGGTACCTTGTCAAATGCTTTACTAAAGTCCAGATATAAGATATCATAACTATCACCATTATCTACTGCCTCGTACACTTTACTGTAAAAACTCAACAAGTTTGTCAGGCAAGACTTCCCCTTCGTGAAGCCATGCTGTGACTGACTTATCAAATTATGTTTGTCTAAATGTTCCCTAAAGTTCCTCGCTATTATTGACTCTAATATTTTACCTACAACTGAAGTTAAGCTGACAGGTCTATAGTTAGACGCTAAAGTTATATCTCCTTTCTTAAAGATGGGTACTACATTAGCCTGCCTCCACTTTACTGGTACCTCACCCGACTTCAGTAATTTCCTAAAGACAGAAACTAACGGCTCACTAATAATCTCTTTGCATTCCTTAATTACTCTGGGATATATTTCATATGGTCCTGGTGTCTTGAACTTTTTTTTAGCCTGTCTATCTCCTGTTCCACTATCTCCCTAGTTATGGAAATATCTGTCAGCTTCTCATTTTCATCTGCTCTAAACATCTGATCACTATCTAGCATATCCTGCATGTTTTCCTGGGTGAAGACAGTTAAAAAAAATACTCATTCAGAATTTTACTAATCTCCTCCCTAGAACAAACCAACTCCCCATCTGCTGCCTTTAATGGACCTATAGTATCCTTATTCTTTTTCCTGTATACTTGATAAAATCCCTTGGGGTCCGTCTTCGCCTTGCTGGCTACCTTTAATTCATAATTGCCCTTAGTTTTCATCGTTAACTTCCTGACTGTTCTAACTAATTAATTTTATTGTGATCTTAAAACTTCTTCACCTGCCCTTAATCTCTTATATATACTTCTCTTACGCCCTATATAATGCTTTAACCTAGCAGTCATCCATTTAGGGTAATTTTTCTGTGATCTTATTGCCCTATACGGGATATTTGTTAACTCACTTGTATGAACTTTACGATATATTTATACTATTCATCTACATTTACCTCATCTAATCCCTCATCTCGGCCCCTACCATCCTTTCCACTCCCTCATCTACTCGCCTCGACCTCACCTCTTTCATTTCAGCATGTCCTGACATTCCAACATACTCACACCGTCTCTCCCTTCCTCTTTCCTCCGCCCCTTCCGGACACATCTTCCCTCCTCTTGTCCTACACCCTCACTCCTCACCTCACGTCTCTCATCCTGCCTTACATCCTGTCATGTAATTAGTGTCTCTGAACTCCGTCCCTGACCTGACCAGGAAGCGTTACCACCATGATATTTGTGATCTAACCTAAGGCAACTTTTTAGCGTCATAACTCTTGTTGCAGCTTTATTCAAGTAAAATTAAAGAGAGGAAAGCTTATATTGTTCTGTAAAGTGTTCTTATTTGTCTGTGTGTGTGTGTTGATTGTCGCCTTCAAAAGTCAAGGTGACGTGGGCCTTGATGACTAGAGCCGGCCCACACTATTTGTCTTCCTTTTTTTTAGAGGCTCGTCGTTGTAGATTTCTGAAAATATTAGTTTCATCAAGTTTTTACTTTTCTCGCCAGCGAATGAAAGAAAATTTATGATATTCTTTATCATTTAGTAACATATAAAATATCTTTTGAGGGATAATTCCCGTAGCGGAGCGAGGGGGCTCAATTTTTGTTACCGCACATCTGTACACCCCACCGCTCCCGCCTGGCCCTGGAGGGCACAACGATGATTTGGCCAGGAGCACCTTTTGGTGTCCATCGCATATAAAAATTTCGTCACACGGGATAGATGGGAAGGTGTTAGGCTGGATAGGGTCATGGCTTAGCGACAGTCGACAAAGAGTTGTAATAAACGGCTCGAAATCCGAGTCGGGTCATGTAATCAGTGGGATACCACAAGAATCAGTATTAGGGCCATTGTTATTTCTAATATATATCAATGACTTGAATAATGGAATTAGTAGTGATGTTACTAAATTTGCGGATGACACTAAGATAGATAGATTAATTAGGTCATAATCGGATACCATCGCCTTGCAGACAGATTTAGATATGATGAAGGAATAGACGGACAGATGGCAAATGCAATTTAATATCAATAAATGCAAAGTACTTAGCGTAGGTAGAGGAAACCCACACAGTAGGTACACATTAAACAACCAAACTCTAGTAGGTACAGGGTACGAGAAAGATTTAGGAGTTATAGTTAGCTGTGAGCTCCGTGTAGGAAAACAATGCATACAGGCGAGAAACAGGGCAAATAGGGTACTAGGATTAATTTTTAGGAGTGTTAAAAGTAGAAGGTCGGAAGTAATATTAAAATTATACTTGGCGCTGGTCAGACTTCATCTAGACTACGTTGTGCAGTTCTGGTCCCCACATTACAGGAACGATATAGGTCTATTAGAATAAGTACAGAGGAGAATGACTGAAAGGATACAGGGGATGAGGAGTATTCCTTACGAGGCGAGGTTGAAGTCGTTAAATTTACATTCTTTAGAAAGACGTAGGTTAAGAGGGGACCTGATAGAAATCTTTAAGTGGTATAAGGGTTATAACAAGGGGGATGTAAGCAAAATTCTTAGGATCAGCAACCAGGGTAGAACAAGAAATAACGGGTTCAAGCTTGAACAATTTAGGTTTAGGAAGGAGATAGGAAAAATTGGTTCTCAAACAGAGTGGTAGATGAATGGAACGGACTCAGTAATCATGTTGTAAGTGCTAGGACATTAGAGAACTTTAAGAGGAGATTAGACGGGTTTATGGATGGGAATAATAGATGGAAATAGGTAGGTATATTTCATACAGGGACTGCCACGTGTAAGTCTGGTCGCTTCTTGCAGCTTCTCTTATTTCTTATGTTCTTATGATATCCAGTCTTGGTTGACACCATCAGACTCAGACACTTTTTTTTTTTCTTTTTGTCTTTAGGGTTTAACACAGTCCTCTGATTTTGTGTTAGTCTTGTCGGATGCAGCAGCGGCGGGACCTTTTTACTTCCTCGCGGCCAAACGACGAGGACTGGCTTTTTCCTGCTCCTCCTGACACACTCACAATTTTCCGGTGAGTGACGGGGACGGAGCTGTTTTTGTAGCGCAGTGTACGTCCTTCCATTTTTAGGTTTACATTTTAGTGAAGCCAGTCATGCTTGCCTTACATGTGCATGTAAGGAAAGGCTGCTTGACAAAGTGTCTGACTCACTGCAGACACTTGCTCTATGCTGTATCGTAATAAACTAGTAATTTCTCAATGTAAAGGAAACAGTGAGTCACCACACAGGCACAGAGGCACAGAGAGTGCCTCTTAATACGATGTGGTAATGAAAAGCAGAATATGAAATAAATAGATGATAAATAAGTGAATAAATAAATAAATAAATAAATGGACGAATTAATGCGTACCCTAGAGAACATTTCATACCTGCTGAGCTTACCATAGCAAATACACTGATATGCTACAAAAAATGCACACAAGTATATGAGGATGAAAAAAAATGGTGGGAGTCTGTTTTGTGTTGTTATTTGTATGGTTAATGCTCTTCAGAATTTGCCATCAGCATGCGTCTCTCCTTCCCCACGCTGACGCTACACAAGACTTTCACCTTTATTCCGTTCCCTTTCAATAGTCCAGGAGTTAAGCATTATCTTCATTCTTTCATCCCCTTCATTGGTAAATTCTGGAATTTTCTGCCTGTTTCTGTTTTTTCCCCTTCCTGTGACTAGTTGTTTTAAAAGTATCGAGGCACTTCCAGAAACATATTTAGATTTTTTCTTATTGATTTTCTCACTCTTTTCTTTTTTCTTGTCTGTATATATATATATATATATATATATATATATATATATATATGGAAGCGGCAACTGAATAGATTTTTTTTTTCCTCTGTTTGCCATTCGCCATGAAGATATGATAGCTTGAGTATAAATAGTGGCTATATGCAAATGTAAGAATACCATTTTATACTGGCTCTAAATTAAACATGTATTGCATTGTTTACTCCAGTGTTTCAAATTGAGTCGTCCAATATCTTTTGCATCTAACTGATTTTTGTGTTCAGCTATTTTTATTTTTATTTCCAAATGCAGTTCCATGTTTTTAAGAAGCATAAAGGGTTGGAGAAAGAAAAAGCTTTCCTGAGTCGTAATAGGTGAATGTCAATAATAGTAGTAGTAGTAGTAGTAGTAGTAGTAGTAGTAGTAGTAGTAGTAGTAGTAGTAGTAGTAGTAGTTGTTGTTGTTGTTGTTGTAAAGATCAGGATTATCATCTGGAGTGATATCAATTCAGTTTTTGTATAATTTTATTTTCTTAGTATTATTACACATCTTGTCAATCCACGCAAGGAAAAAAAGAAAAAGAAAAAAAAAAGAAAACGTGTATTTAAAAAAGTGAGAGGCAAGACCAGCAAGTGAAACACGCCCTGCCTTCTCTATAGACCTGACGTGTTTACTGCCGCGCTTCCTGCCTGATAATTATACACTGCCTGATAATTATACAGCCTCACGCTGGAGGCGCTTAATGTGGTGCATTTGTATGAAAGAATTTACTTTTTGCCATGAATATTTCTCTCTCTCTCTCTCTCTCTCTCTCTCTCTCTCTCTCTCTCTCTCTCTCTCTCTCTCTCTCTCTCTCTCTCTCTCTCTCTCTCTCAGGTCGGATTATGATTTCATTGAGAGGTTTAAGAACATATTCACGTGTTATTCATGAGTCTTCACTTCCAGCAGCAACAGCAGGAGGAGGAGGAGGAGGAAGAGGAGGAAAGAATACAAACGAATACAAAGGAATGCAACGGAAGACCAAACCTTGAGGTATTGACGAGGCTGTTTGGATAATCATTCTACATTAACTATTATTGGGAGATAAAGGGTAGTACAGAAGGTTCCTCCCCACCAATCCCTCCAGCAGAAGCTGACAAGATACAGGAATTGATACCACGTGGTATAGAAAAACCACATAGAACTTGAGAGAATAGTGAGAGAAAGAGTTGTGGTCTGTCTACTTTTGTTTGTGAAGGAGAGTGTAACTGCATGATAGTTGTGTGATGTGGTGTGTGCCTAGCGCAGGTGAAGGCACAGTTTGGTTGTTGAGGGGTGGTGCAGCATCCTTGCGTTGCGCTTTCCAGGGAGGCGGCAGTCAATCAGGCCACAGCTTCGGTCACTGGGTTTGTGTGCCTTCCCTTTAGGGGCTGCATACACAGGTTATCCCCTGCAACTTTGACCTCTAGTACTTAAAATCACAAAGTTGATCAATATCAGGAGAATGTGGACGAAGAAAATGAGGATTACATGTGATTACATAGGATAACTAAAACAGAAACACTCCCACAGGTCTTTACATATCGCTTTGGAATTAATTTAGATAAACTACCCTTTAGTAAAGTCAGCTCGAGCAGTGTATGACTTCTGCCAAACCGACACGCCCTCGTGCTTGTGCTGGCGTGGGAAAACCATCGTGCAGTGTGGGAAAAACTGGCTGCATTTTGATTGGAAAGAATGAAGTGAGATTCGATTATTATTCCTATGCAAAAAGCAGGAGGAGGAGGAGGAGGAGGAGGAGGAGGAGGAGGAGGAGGAGGAGGAGGAGGAGGAGGTGGTGGTGGTGGTGGTGGTGGTGGTGGTGGTGGTGGTGGTAGAGTTCATAATTTTTCTCTTCCTCCTCCTTAGGGTGAAATGTAGATTTTTTCACTTTTGAAAATTGCACGTTTGTTAGTTTTTTGTCTTATTGCACAAAATAAAAATATCAATATTTCCGAAAAGACGGTATTCAAACTTAAGAGAAAGGAAGCTTCTTCACTTGTCTTATTCATCGTGACGTAACATTGAGGTAATTTGTGCGCCCAAAGGCACAGACAAAGGGATGTTTGTAGTGGACGCTTTTACTTATGCTGTTATTACCCTCTGGTGCAGTGGTTTTTATCTCCTTTCAGGCCACGGGCCACTAACAAAAATAAAAGGAAAATGTGGACCCTTTCAGTTTTGGTTTGGACTGTAATGTAATATCTTTTGTCAACTGCACACAATGACATAGTACACCACACACTATAATAAATGACCACAAATCAAATTACACGCCCATACCTGTAAAAGAGATTGGACAAATAATACAACTAATCAACACTACAGTTCGTTGGCCACGTGCCACAGGCACGGTGGTCCACAGCACTTGACGACTCGTGTAGCCGCGCGGAAGCTGACAAATCAACAGGATGGCTCGTCACCTTGACGCGTATAGTACGAGTATGTTCTCAGGCCCTAGTCCCAGATGGCGGCGTGAATCTTGAACATTCGTTGTAGATTAAACTAAGAAGTGACTCGAAGTATTACCTAACAGCTACAACTTAGATTGTCAATAGATCTCTTAAATAAAAAATGTAATAAAAAGAATAGCCAGTTATTTATTTTGATCAAATTATTCATACTTAATTTTCCATTTCATTTTTATCAGCAAATACAGTAGGCATCCTGTGGACCACCCTAAAGATTCACTGTGGACCACTAGTTGAGAACCATTTCTCTAGTGGGATTGTTTCATGTGGAAGGGTCAAATAATTTAAGAGGACTCTTGAGGACTCTTCGGGACTGAATGTAATGCAGGTCTTGCGAGTGATGCTCGTCAGAGAAAAGCATGTGTTCTTTAAAATTTCAGCACTTTTTTTTTTTCTGTGCGTTTAGTTAGGTATTCATTTACTTTTATGATCAAGTGTCATCTGACTACCACTTAATGCTTCCTTGAACTGCCTTATTACGGTTCTTTTCATTGATAAAAATTACAAATAACGTGTTACATTTCATTGCTGGCATGATTTCCCTTTAAAATGAATGCAAAGCAACCAGTGTGGCACATTCCATATTCATTATTGTGTCACTTTATGATGCACACAAACACTTCTATTAACGTATCACATCCCGCCCCTGGTGTGATTCCCCTCACCATGAATACAAAGCAATCCAAACGCTACAGTTCAGCCCTGCTCATGAAACACACGGTCTGATACAACTAGGCTCTTCACTTACTTTCAGCCCTTGTTTTCTCTTTAATAGTGCGAGAGTTGACTGGCCTCTTCACTCTTTGATCCCTTTCACAGTTAAACTCCGTAATTCTCCCTGAATTTTATCTAACTTCCCAAACTTCTTATGACTTGAACTGATCATATATGTTTACTCACCTCCGTATGACTTGAGTTGCTATAAGAGACGAGTATCAAGACACCTTCCTAACTAAATGAACCAACCTGATTTAACTCTCTTTTCCATCCACTCTTTACCATGCGGAAATTAAGTGGTATTGTAAACTCTAATCAAATTGTTACCCTTATGATCTATTCTAGACTCTAATAAGTGATCTCCAGACTATGACAATAACACGCTCCCTCCACTGCACACCAGCTGTCCGTAATGTATCATGTCCAGTGGCTGTTAATATAAACTGACGCTCTATTAACCTGTCATCACTAATCAGTAATCATTCACGCACAAGCTCATCCTCGTCACCACAACATCACCATCACCGTCATCATCACCACAGCTTACACTCCACTCCAACATGATTGTGTCCCATACCTCACCCCCGCCACCACTAATCGTTCCTAATTAATCTCCTGTCCCTCACCACCACCACCACCACCACCACCACCACACCTCACTCTCAGTTTCTCCCATTTTCACGAATTCCTCTCTTCTCTTCCCTCGCTCCACCATCCTTCATCCTCTCCCTTACGTTCCATCCTTCCTTTTGCCGACATAATGCTTGCAACAGACGCCCCTCCTCTTCCTCCCCCTCCTTCTCCAGTCCCGTATTATTAGCAGGGCCTTGTCTCTTCTTATAAGCAGGGAGCTGTGGGAGGAACTGGAAGGATGCTTAGTGGAACATGTCGAAATAGCGTTGCCTAGCCGCCGCCGAGTATAGAGGTGTATTGAGGATGCATTATCTCGGTACAATGGCTGTGAACGGGGAGATGGGTCGGTGAGTATGTTCAGGCGCAGGTAGAGAAATGTGTTGTTGGTCTGACGAATTGATTAATGAATAGGTATCTGGTTGAACAGGTAGATTTATAGATAGATGGCTAGATGGGTAAATGGTTAAATAGATCGACTGGATGATAACTAGATATATAGATGGACAGATGGATAGATAGATAGATTGATATATATATATATATATATATATATATATATATATATATATATATATATATATATATATATATATATATATATAATGAACAAATGAACAAGTATTCAATTAGATATAAACATAAATAGATGGGTAGATAAACAGTTTAGTAAGTAGAAAATAGATTAAATAAATAGACAGAAAGACGGACAGACTGACAGACAGACAGACAGACAGACAGAGATAATAAGTAGATAGATGGGAAAATATGCTGATAAATCCCCGTTCGTAGATAAGAAGGTAGAAATATTAGATAGGGAGAGATATACAGATAAAACATCGACGAATGGGTAGGTAAGTGAAGAAACACAGGAAGATAGGATGGTTGAAGAGCAATATACATAAACAAATAAGAAGAAAGTGGAAGTGTAAGCGATGAATCAGATAAAGAGAGAAATAAGCTGTATATTGGTGGACAGAGCATATAGAAATGCAACTGTAATTCATGGTAAACAAACTAAGATAAATAAAGGTATGTACTATGTTAGAAGGAAATTACCTTAGAGAGTCAGCCATCATATCAGACATTCAGAAAGCAGGACAGGACAGACAAAGACACATAGGCACACTGACTGATGGGTGCATATGCGAAATGAAATAGTAAACAAACATACATATATAGAATCTTTACAAATAGAAAAAAATTAAGAAACTTTGAGGCAGACAGACTGAATTTCGCATAACGAAAATATTTGTATCTTTATGTTTGGTAACTTATACACGGGCGATGGATAAAAAAAAGAGAGATTTTACATATAAACCTAGAGAAACAAAGGAAAGCAAAACATTTTAAAACAAAAAAAAGACAAAAAAAAAAGGAATCCTCCTATCTGTGAATCACGTTGCAGACAGAGGCGCCCACACTCACACACACACACACACACACACACACACACACACACACACACACTTTTCTGTCGCCAAAAATACACACAATTCTCCTGCTACTCTATGAATTACCTTACCAGAAATGAAAAATGCATAAATGTTATGAATTTTGTATATTGTGTGGATCACTGGAACCATGGAGAGAGAGAGAGAGAGAGAGAGAGAGAGAGAGAGAGAGAGAGAGAGAGAGAGAGAGAGAGAGAGAGAGAGAGAGAGAGAATTCCCTATTTTCGAAAAAAAAATCGAAAAGGTGTTTTTGACTGTTTTTTAGATTTTTTTTATTTACCAAAAAGCTAAAATACATGAAAAACATCCTTCACGAAGAAACAGATTAACATTATGAAAAAAGGATATATATATATATATATATATATATATATATATATATATATATATATATATATATATATATATATATATATATATATATATATATATATATATATATATATATATATATATATATATATATATATATATATATATATATATATATATATATATATATATATATATATATATATATATATATATATATATATATATTCTGGTTACTTCATACCACCTATTAAAATTCTTCGCAATGATGTTTTCCATGCCCTCTCTCGCTTAAACCCTCTGAAGGCTTATGGGCCTGATGGGATCCCTCCTATTGTTCTCTGAAACTGTGCCTCCGTGCTTGCACCTTGCCTAGTCTAACACTTTCAGCTCTGTCTGTCAACATCTACCTTTCCTTCTTGCTGGAAGTTTACCTACATTCAACCTGTTCCTAAAAAGGGTGACCGTTCTAATCCCTCAAACTACCGTCCTATTGCTTTAATTTCCTGCCTATCTAAAGTTTTTTTAATTTATCCTCAACAGGAAGATTCTTAAACATCTATCACTTCACAATTTTCTATCTGATCGCCAGTATGGGTTCCGTCAAGGCCGCTCTACTGGTGATCTTCTGGCTTTCCTTACTGAGTCTTGGTCATCCTCTTTTAGAAATTTTGGTGAAACTTTTGGTGTTGCCTTGGACATATCAAAAGCTTTTGATAGAGTCTGGCACAAAGCTTTGATTTCCAAACTACCCTCCTACGGTTTCTGTCCTTCTCTGTGTAACTTCATCTCAAGTTTCCTTTCTGACCGTTCTCTTGCTGCTGTGGTAGACGGTCACTGTTCTTCTCCTAAATCTATTAACACTGGTGTTCATCAGGGTTCTGTCCTGTCACCCACTCTCTTCTTATTATTCATTAATGATCTTGTAAACCAAACTTCTTGTCCTATCCACTCCTACGCTGATGATACCATCCTGCACTTTTCCACGTCTTTTCATAGACGTCCAACCCTTCAGGAGGTAAACATTTCACGCAGGGAAGCCATAGAACGCTTGACTTCTGATCTTTCTAAAAAAATCTGATTGGGGCAGAGCAAACTTGGTATTGTTCAATGCCTCAAAAACTCAATTCCTCAAAAAACTCAATCAACTCGACACAACCTTCCAGACAACTATCCCCTCTTCTTCAAAGACACTCAACTGTCCCCCTCTTCTACACTGAACATCCTCGGTCTGTCCTTTACTTATAATCCGAACTGGAAACTTCACATCTCATCTCTAGCTAAAACAGCTTCTATGAAGTTAGGTGTTCTGAGACGTCTCCGCAAGTTTTTCTCACCCCCCTAGCTGCTAACTCTGTACAAGGGCTTTATCCGTCCATGTATGGAGTATGCTTCACATGTCTGGGGGGGTTCCACTCATACTGCTCTTCTAGACAGGGTGGAATCAAAAGCTTTTCGTCTCATCAACTCCTCTCCCCTAACTGACTGTCTTTAGCCTCTCTTTCACCGCCGCAATATTGTTTATCTAGCTGTCTTCTACCGCTATTTTCATGCTAATTGCTCTTCTGTTCTTCTGATCTTGTTAACTGCATGCCTCCCCTCCTCCTGCGGCCTCGCTGCACAAGACTTTCTTTTTTCTCTCACCCCTATTCTGTCCACCTCTCTAACGCAAGAGTTAACCAGTATTCTCAATCATTTATCCCTTTTTTTCTGTTAAACTCTTTAACTCCCTGCCTGCTTTTGTATTTCCACCTTCCTATGAGTTGAATTCCTTCAAGAGGGACGAGATTGTTTCCTCGATGCGGAAACAACGAGACTGTTGCCTCGATGAAGCCACAACGAAGAGATTCGTTCTAACAGACACAAGCAGGGGGTTGGCTCGATGCGGACACAACGAGATTGTTGCCTCGATGCAGCCACAACGAAGAGGTTTACTCGATGCAGCCACAACGAGATTGTTCAGTCATATACATCATTAAAGAGGGGGTTGGCTCCATGCAGCCACAGCGAGGTTGTCGCCTCGATGCAGACACAATGAGCTTGCTGTTTTGAAGTAACCACGACAAAATTGTTGCCTTGACGGAGCCACAAAGAAGGAGTTAAGTCTTTGCAGCTACAACGAGACTGTTGCTTCGATGCAGCCACAAAGAGCTTGCTTGCAACCACAACTATGGGGTTGACTCGATTCAGACATAACGAGGTTGTTGCCTCGATGCAGACACAATGAGCTTGCTGCCTCGATGTAGACACAATGAGATTCTTGCCTCGGTGCAGTTACAATGAGTTTGCTGTGTCGATGCTGCCAGAACGAGAATGTTGCCTCGATGCAAAAAAAAAAAAAAAAAGTTCTGCTCGATGATGACACGCCGACACAATGTTTTTGTTGCCTCGATGCAACCACAACGAGGCAACAACAACCTTGTTGTTGCTGCCTCGATGCAGCAACAACAAGATTGTTGCTTCGAGGCAACCACAACGAGGTTGTTGACTTTATGCAGCTACTGCGAGATTATTGCCCTGATGCAGCCACAACAAAGTGGTTGGCTCGATGCACCCATAAGGAGATTGTTACCTCAGCGAGATTGTTACCTCGATATAAGCACAACAAGCCTATTTCCCCGATGCAGCTACAACGAGATTTTTGCATCGATGCAGCCTAAATGAGATATTTGCCTCTATGCAGTCACACCGAGATTCTTAATTCGATGCAGTTACAACGAGATTGGTGCTTCGATACAGGGGTTGGCTGGATGTAGCCACAAAGAGATTGTTACATTGATGCCTCCACAATGAGCTTGTTGCCTCGATGCAGCTACAAAGAGATTGTTGCCTCAAAGCAGCCACAAAGAAGGGATTGGCTCGTTTCAGCCACAAAGAAATTTTTGGCTCTATGCAGCCACAACGAGCTTGCTGTCGTGATGAATCCATAAAGAAGATGTTGGTTCAATGCAGTCAAAGCAAGATTATTGTCTCGATGTAGCCACAACAAGGTTGCTGCCCCGATGCAGCTACATCGAGTTTGTTGCCACAATACAGCCACATCGAAGGAGTTAACGCGACGCAGCCACAATGACAAGGTTGTTTCGATATGGCCACGATGAGATTAATGCATCGATGCAGCCATAACAAGATTGGTGCATTGATGCAGACACAGCGAGATTGTTGCATCGATGCAGCCACAACGAGGTCGTTGCCTCGAAGGAGCCACAGCGACAATGTTGCCTCGCTGCAGCCACAATAAGGGGACTGGCTCGATGCATCAACAATGATATTGTTGCCTCAGTGCAGCTACAACAAGCTTGCTGATTCGTTGCAGCCACTTCGAGATTGTTCTCAATGCAGCTGCAACGAAGTGGTTTGTTCGATAGAGCCACAAAGAAATTGTTGCTTCAATGCAGCCATAACAACCAGGCTGTTGCCACGATGCAGTCACAACGAGGTTTTTTGCCTCAATGCAGCCACAACGAGATTGTTGACTCGAATTAGCCACAACGAGCTTGTTGCCTCGATGCAGCCACAAAGAGGGGGTTAGTTCGACGAAGCAAGAATGAGATTGTTGCCTCAATGCTGCCACAACGAGACTGTTGCCCCGATAGAACCACAACGAGACTTGTTGCCTTGATGCAGCCACAATGAGCTTGCTGTCTCGATGCAGCCGCAATGACATTGTTGCATCGATGCAGCCATTACAAAGGGGTTGGTTCGATGCAGGCACAAAGAGATTGTTACCTCGATACAGCCACAACGAACGGGTAGACTCGATTCAGCCACAACGAGAATTTTGGTTCAATGTAGCAATGAGCTTGCAGCCTTGATGCAACTATAATGATGGAGTTGGCTCGATTTAGTCAGAACAAGATTGTTGCCTCGATGCAGTCACAACAAGCTTGCTGCATCGTGGCAGCAAGCTTGCGACGATTAAGCCACAACGAAGTGGTTTCCGCGACACAGCCGCAACGAAATTGTTGCTTCGATACACCCAACAACAATAAGGATGTTTCGATGCTGCTCCAACAAGATTAATGCCTCGATTCAGCCACAGAGATTAGTGCTTTGATGCGGACACAACGAGGCTGTTGCATCGATGCAGCCACAACGAGCTTGCTGTCTTAATGCAGCCACAACGAGATTGTTGCATCAATGCAGCCGCAACAAACGGGTTGGCTCCATGCAGCCATAAGAAGGGGTTGGCTGGATAAAGCCACAGAGAGATTGTTGCCTCGAAGCAGTAACAACGAGCTTGCTAGTTCGATGTAGCCAAATAGAGGCGGGCTGGATTTAATGGAATCACAAATGTTCCCTCAATGCAGCCACAACAAGCTTTCTGCATCGATGAAGCAACAAAAAAATTGTTGCATCGATGCAGCCATAACGAGGGGTTTGGCTCGATGAAGCCAGAACAACATTGGTGCGTCGATGGTGCTACACCGAGGTTGATGACTCGATGCAGCTACAACGAGATTTTTGCCTCAATTGAAGAATATCAAGCCTGTTTCCTCGATGCAGCAGCAAAGAGATCTTTGCTTCGATGCAGCCATAATGAGATTGTTGCCTCGATGCAGATACAACGAAATTCTTAATTCGATGCAGTTACAACGAGATTGGTGCGGCCACAATGAGATTGTTACCTCGATGCAGCCACAACGAGATAGTGTCCGTGATGTAGCCACAACGAAGGCTTGATGCAGCCATAGCGAAATTGTTGCCTTCATTCAGCTTAAACGAGCATCTACAAAGAGGGGGTTTCCTCGATGCAGCCATAACGAGATTGATGCCTCAATGCATCCACAACGATGGGGTTTGCTCGATACAGCCACAACGAGATTGTTGCCTCGATGCAGCCACAACGAAGGGGTTTGCTCGATGTACCAACAAAAAGATTGTTCTCTCCTTGCATCCACAACGAGATTGTTGTTTCGATGCAGCCACAACGAGGGGTTTAACTCGATGAAGCCACAAGATTGTTCCCTCTATGCAGTTACAACGAGATTAATGTCTCGATGAACCCAAAAGGAGCATCCAGCTTTGGCTTTTCTCTCCCTTCACTGACCATCCTGGTGAACCAGCCTTCAACTTTGCTATCCTCCTCGACCTAGAGCAATTGTTGCAACACCCTACTCGTCTTGGAGAAAGGCCCAACATTCTTGACCTTTTCGATGTAACCTCAACGAGCTTCCTGTCTTGATGCTGCCATAACGAGGGGAATGGCTCGATGCAGCAAATACAAGAGTGTTGCCTTGATGCAAACACAACCACAAGTTTGTTTTCCTAGAGCAATTGTTGCAACACCCTACTCGTACTCCTCACCGTCTTTATTTATTTTTTTTTTTTTTTTTTTTTTTTTTTTTTATGTAGGAAGGATACTGGCCAAGGGCAACAAAAATCTAATAAAAAAAAAATGCCCACTGAAATGCCAGTCCCTAAAAGGGTCAAAGCAGTGGTCAAAAATTGGTGGATAAGTGTCCTGAAACCTCCCTCTTGAAGGAATTCAAGTCATAGGAAGGTGGAAATACAGAAGCAGGCAAGGAGTTCCAGAGTTTACCAGAGAAAGGGATGAATGATTGAGAATACTGGTTAACTCTTGCGTTAGAGAGGTGGACAGAATAGGAGTGAGAGAAAGAAGAAAGTCTTGTGCAGCGAGGCCGCGGAAGGAGGGGAGGCATGCAGTTAGCAAGATCAGAAGAGCAGTTAGCATGAAAATAGCGGTAGAAGACAGCTAGAGATGCAACATTGCGGCGGTGAGAGAGAGGCTGAAGACAGTCAGTTAGAGGAGAGGAGTTGATGAGACGAAAAGCTTTTGATTCCACCCTGTCTAGAACAGCAGTATGAGTGGAACCCCCCCAGACATGTGAAGCATACTCCATACATGGACGGATAAGGCCCTTGTACAGAGTTAGCAGCTGGGGGGGGGTGAGAAAAACTGGCGGAGACGTCTCAGAACACCTAACTTCATAGAAGCTGTTTTAGCTAGAGATGAGATGTGAAGTTTCCTGTTCAGATTATAAGTAAAGGACAGACCGAGGATGTTCAGTGTAGAAGAGGGGGACAGTTGAGTGTCATTGAAGAAGAGGGGATAGTTGTCTGGAAGATTGTGTCGAGTTGATAGATGGAGGAATTGAGTTTTTGAGGCATTGAACAATACCAAGTTTGCTCTGCCCCAATCAGAAATTTTAGAAAGATCAGAAGTCAGGCGTTCTGTGGCTTCCCTGCATGATAAGTTTACCTCCTGAAGGGTTGGACGTCTATGAAAAGACGTGGAAAAGTGCAGGGTGGTATCATCAGCATAGGAGTGGATAGGACAAGAAGTTTGGTTTAGAAGATCATTAATGAATAATAAGAAGAGAGTGGGTGACAGGACAGAACCCTGAGGAACACCACTGTTAATAGATTTAGGAGAAGAACAGTGACCGTTTACCACAGCAGCAATAGAACGGTCAGAAAGGAAACTTGAGATGAAGTTACAGAGAGAAGGATAGAAACCGTAGGAGGGTAGTTTGGAAATCAAAGCTTTGTGCCAGACTCTATCAAAGGCTTTTGATATGTCCAAGGCAACAGCAAAAGTTTCACCAAAGTCTCTAAAAGAGGATGACCAAGACTCAGTAAGGAAAGCCAGAAGATCACCAGTAGAGCGGCCTTGACGGAACCCATACTGGCGATCAGATAGAAGGTTGTGAAGTGATAGATGTTTAAGAATCTTCCTGTTGAGGATAGATTCAAAAACTTTAGATAAGCAGGAAATTAAAGCAATAGGACGGTAGTTTGAGGGATTAGAGCGGTCACCCTTTTTAGGAACAGGTTGAATGTAGGCAAACTTCCAGCAAGAAGGAAAGGTAGATGTTGACAGACAGAGCTGAAAGAGTTTGACTAGGCAAGGTGCAAGCACGGAGGCACAGTTTCGGAGAACAATAGGAGGGACCCCATCAGGTCCATAAGCCTTCTGAGGATTTAGGCCAGCGAGGGCATGGAAAACATCATTACGAAGAATTTTAATACGAGGCATGAAGTAGTCAGAGGGTGGAGGAGAGGGAGGAACAAGCCCAGAATCGTCCAAGGTAGGGTTTTTAGCAAAGGTTTGAGCAAAGAGTTCAGCTTTAGAAATAGATGTGATAGCAGTGGTGCCATCTGGTTGAAGTAGAGGAGGGAAAGAAGAAGAAGCAAAGTTATTGGAGATATTTTTGGCTAGATGCCAGAAATCACGAGGGGAGTTAGATCTTGAAAGGTTTTGACATTTTCTGTTAATGAAGGAGTTTTTGGCTAGTTGGAGAACAGACTTGGCATGGTTCCGGGCAGAAATATAAAGTGCATGAGATTCTGGTGATGGAAGGCTTAAGTACCTTTTGTGGGCCACCTCTCTATCATGTATAGCACGAGAACAAGCTGTGTTAAACCAAGGTTTAGAAGGTTTAGGACGAGAAAAAGAGTGAGGAATGTACGCCTCCATGCCAGACACTATCACCTCTGTTATGCGCTCAGCACACAAAGACGGGTCTCTGACACGGAAGCAGTAGTCATTCCAAGGAAAATCAGCAAAATACCGCCTCAGGTCCCCCCAACTAGCAGAGGCAAAACGCCAGAGGCACCTTCGCTTAGGGGGATCCTGAGGAGGGATTGGAGTGATAGGACAAGATAAAGATATGAGATTGTGATCGGAGGAGCCCAACGGAGAAGAAAGGGTGACAGCATAAGCAGAAGGATTAGAGGTCAGGAAAAGGTCAAGAATGTTGGGCGTATCTCCAAGACGGTCAGGAATACGAGTAGGGTGTTGCACTAATTGCTCTAGGTCATGGAGGATAGCAAAGTTGTAGGCTAGTTCACCAGGATGGTCAGTGAAGGGAGAGGAAAGCCAAAGCTGGTGGTGAACATTGAAGTCTCCAAGAATGGAGATCTCTGCAAAAGGGAAGAGGGTCAGAATGTGCTCCACTTTGGAAGTTAAGTAGTCAAAGAATTTCTTATAGTCAGAGGAGTTAGGAGAGAGGTATACAGCACAGATAAATTTAGTATGAGAATGACTCTGTAGTCGTAGCCAGATGGTGGAAAACTCGGAAGATTCAAGAGCGTGGGCACGAGAGCAGGTTAAGTCATTGCGCACATAAACGCAGCATCCAGCTTTGGATCGAAAATGAGGATAGAGAAAGTAGGAGGGAACAGAAAAGGGGCTACTGTCAGTTGCCTCACACACCTGAGTTTCAGTGAGGAAAAGAAGATGAGGTTTAGAAGAGGAGAGGTGGTGTTCTACAGATTGAAAATTAGATCTTAGACCGCGAATGTTGCAGAAGTTAATGAAGAAAAAGTTGAGGGGGGTGTCAAGACACTTAGGGTCGTCGACGGAAAGGCAGTCCGACCTGGGGACGTTTATGGTCCCCTCCCCAGATGGGGACTCCGAGGCTGGTGTAGGAGTCGCCATGATTTTAAAATTTTTTGAGTGAAGGGTGTGTGTGTTATTAGGTGCTTGTAGTTTTGTGTGGAGGAAGAGAGTTGTCTTTAGAGGGCAGGCTGTGACTACCCCCTTGTGTTGTGAGACACAAAGGGAAACGTTCAGTGAGGTCACAGCTGGGTTTAATGATAAGTTCACAGCACCCCCTGAACAGTGCTTTAGACCTCACTGGGAGTAATTATCGTTTCGGAGTAATTATCGTCTTGGAGATACACCCACCCAACGTTCTTGAATTTTCCCTGACCTCTAATCATTCTGCTTATGCTATCACCCTTTTTTCTCCGATGGGCTCCTCCGATCACAATCTCATATCTGTATCTTGTCCTATCGTTCCAATCTTTCCTCAGGATCCCCCTAAGCGAAGGTGCCTCTGGCGTTTTGCCTCTGCTAGGTGGGGGGACCTGAGGAGGTATTTTGTTGATTTTCCTTGGAATGACTACTGCTTTCGTGTCAGAGACCCGTCTTTGTGTGATAATGTGATAGTGATAGAGAGGTGATAGTGTCTGGCATGGAGGCGTACATTCCTCATTCTTTTTCTCGACCTAAACCTTCGAAGCCTTGGTTTAACACAGTTTGTTCTCGTGCTCTACATGATAGAGAGGTGGCCCACAAAAGATGGGCCATTTCACCAGAATCTCGTGCACTTTATATTTCTGCCCGGAACCATGCCAAGTCTGTTCTCCAAGTAGACAAAAACTTCTTCATTAACAGAAAATGTCAAAACCTTTCAAGATCTAACTCCCCTCGTGACTTCTGGCATCTAGCCAAAAATATCTCCAATAACTTTGTTTCTTCTTCTTTTCCTCCTTTATTTCAACCAGATGGCACCACTGCTATCACATCTATTTCTAAAGCTGAACTCTTCGCTCAAACCTTTGCTAAAATCTCTACCTTGGACGATTATGAGCTTGTTCCTCCCTCTCCTCCACCCTCTGACTACTTCATGCTACCTATTAAAATTCTTCGCAATGATGTTTTCCATGTCCTTGCTGACCTAAACCCTCTAAAGGCTTATGGACCTGATGGGGTCCCTCGTATTGCTCTCCGAAACTGTGCCTCCGTGCTTGCACTTTGCCTAGTCAAACTCTTTCAGCTCTGTCTGTCTACATCTACCTTTCCTTCTTGCTGGAAGTTTGCCTACATTCAGCATGTTCCTAAAAAGGGTGACCGTTCTGATCCCTCAAACTACCGTCCTATTGCCTTAATTTCCTGCCTATCTAAATTTTTTAATCTATCCTCAACAAGAAGATTCTTAAACATCTATCACTTCACAACCTTCTATCTGATCGCCAGTATGGATTCCATCAAGGTTGCTCTACTGGTGATCTTCTGGCTTTCCTTACTGAGTCTTGGTTATCTTCTTTTAGAGATTTTGGTGAAACTTTTGCTGTTGCCTTGAACATATCAAAAGCTTTTGATGGAGTCTGGCACAATGCTTTCATTTCCAAACTACCCTCCTATGGGTTCTATCCTTCTCTGTGTAACTTCATCTCAAGTTTCCTTTCTGACCGTTCTATTGTTGCTGTGGTAGACGGTCACTGTTCTTCTCCTAAATCTATTAACAGTGGTGTTCCTCAGGGTTCTGTCCTGTCACCCACTCTCTTCTTTTTATTCATTAATGATCTTCTAAACCAGACTTCTTATCCTATCCACTCCTACGCTTATGATACCACCCTACACTTTCCCACGTCTTTTCATAGACATCCAACCCTTCAGGAAGCAAACATTTCATGCAGGGAAGCCACAGAACGCTTGACTTCTGAACTTTCTAAAATTTCTGATTGGGGCAGAGCAAACTTGGTATTGTTCAATGGCTCAAAAACTCCATTCCTCCATCTATCAACTCGACACAACCTTCCAGACAACTATCCCCTCTTTTTCAATGACAGTCAACTTTCCCTCTCTTCTACACTGAACATCCTCGGCGCCACAACGGGATTATATCCACAACGCCACAACGGGATTATATCCTCGATGCAGCCACAGCAAATGTGTTAGTTTTCCTGCAGCCATAATGAGATTGTTGCCTCGATGCAGCCACAACGAGCTTTCTGCCACAGCATGCAGCCACAACGAGGTTGTTTTCTCGATGCATCCAATAATATATGGTTGTCTCAATGCAGCCACAAGGAGAATATTGCCTCGATGCAGCCACAACGAGCTTTCTGCCTCGATGAAACCTGAAAGAGGTTGTTGCTTCAATGTAACATCGAGGGAGTTGGCTCCATGCGGCCACAACGAGACTGTTGCCTCGATGCAGCCTCATCGAGGGTTCATATCGATGCAGTCAGAACGAGATTGTTAACTCGATACAGCCACAACGAGTTTGCTGCCACGATGAAGCAACAACGAGGGGGTTGTTTCGATACAGCCAACGAGTTACGTACATACAGCCACAACAAAGACGTTGCCTCGATGCAACCACAACGAGATTGTTGCCTCGATGCAACAACAACAATATTGTTTCTTCGATGCAGCCACAAGGAGGGGTGGGCTCGATGCAGTCAAAAGAAATTGTTGCCTCGATACAGCCACAACGGGCTTGCTGACTCGATCCAGCCAAAATCACATTGTTGCCTCGACGAAGCTACAACTAGATTTCTGCCACGATGCAGCCACAACGAATGGGTTTGCTTAACGCAAACGCAAAGCCACAAAGACATTGTTGCTATTTGTATCGATGCATCCACAACAAGGGGGTCGGCTCGATACAGCGAAAAGGAGATAACTGCATCAAAGCAGCCACAACAAGATAGCTACGCCAATGCAGCTACAACGAGTTTATTGCGTCGATGTACCCACAACAAAGGGGTTGGAGCAATGCAGCCAAAACGAGATTGTTATGTCAATACAGCTAGAACGAGAAGGCTGGATCGATGCATCCACGACGAGATTAATGCTTCGATGCAGCCACAACGAGATAGGTGCTTCGATGCAGACCCAATGATTGTTGCCTCGTTGCAGAAAATGAAAGGGTTACTTGATGCAATCACAACGAGATTATTGCCTTGTTGCAGCCATAACAAGCTTTTAGCCTTAATGCAGCCACAACAGAGGGTTTAGCTCGATGCAGGAACAACGTGATTGTTGCTTGATGCAGCCATAAGGAGACGTTTGGGTCGATGCAGCCACAACTAAGAGGTTCGCTCGATGGAGGCACAATGAGATTGTTGGCTCGATGCAGACACAGCGAAGGGATTGGTTAAATGCAGTCACAACGAGGTTGTTGACTCGATGCTACCACAACAAAGGGATTGTTTTTTGCAGCCAAAAGAAGATTGTTGCATCGATGCAGCCATCACGAGCTTGTTGCACCGATGCAGCAACAACAAGATTTTTGCCAAGATTCAACCACAACGAAGGGATTGTCTCGATGCAGCCACAACGACATTTTTGTATCGATGCACCCACAACAAGCTTCCTGCCTATATGCAGCTAAAAAGAGGGGGGCTGGCTCGATGCTCCCACAACGAGAATATTCCCTCAATGCAGCCACAACGAGCGTGCTGCCTCGATGCAGGCAAAATGAAATTTTTGCATTGATGCAGCCACAACGAAGAGACTGGCTCGATGAAGACTTAGGTAGGAATTAGCTCGATGCAGCCACAACGAACTTGCTGCCTCAATAGAACCACAACGAGCTTGCTGCCTAGATGCAGCCAAAAAAGGGGGTTTTTACCTTGATGGTTGTTGTTTCGATGCAACCACAACGAGTTTCCTGCATTGATGGAGCCATAACGAGGGAGTTCGCTCGAAAAGCCAAAAGAAGCCTAAAGAAGATTATTGCCTCGATGCAGCCACAACAATCTTGTTGGCCCGATGCAGCTACAATGAGTTTGTTGCCTCGATACAGTCACAATGAAGTAATTGTCGCGACGCAGCCACAAATATATTATTGCCTCGATATAGCCAAAAAGAAAAGACTGTTCCGATGCAGCCACGACAAGATTAATGCCTTGTAGCACCAACAACGAGATTGGTGCCTCGATGCATTAACAACGAAGATTGTTGGCTCGACGCAGCCACAACGAAGGGGTTGGCTCGATGCAGCCACAACGAGAATGATGCCTTAATGCAGCTACAACGAGCTAGCTGTCTCAATAAAGACACAACAAGATTGTTACCTCGATGCAGCCACAACGAAAGTTTTGGCTCGATGCAGGCACAACGAACTTGCTGCCTTGATGGATCCACGAGATTGTTCCCTCGATGAAGCCACAACAAGATTTTTGCCTCTATGCAGCCACATCGGAGGGTTTGGTTCGTTGCTGCCACAACGACATTGTTGCCTCGATGTAGCCACAACGAGATTATTGCCTTGATGCAGACACAACGAGATTGTTGCCTCGAGCCACAAGATGGTTGTTGCTTCAATACAACTACAACGAGTTTGTTGTGTCGATGCACCCACAACATTGTTGCCTCGATACAGACACAACAAGATTGGTGCCTCGATAAAGAGACAGAAAGATTGTTTCATTGATACAATCACAACGAATTTGTTTCCTCGATGGACCCACAACGAGAATGTTGCCTCGATGCAGCCACAAAAAGGGGTTGGATCGAGGCATCCACAACGGGATTTTTGCCACAACAAGCTTGCTGACTCGATAGAGCCACAACGATATTGTTTTGATGGAGCCACGACGAAAATATGCAGCCAAATTCCTCAATGGAAAGAACGAGATTTTTGCATCGATACAACTACAACGATGTTTTTGCCTCGATACACCCACAACGAGGGTTTGGCTCGATGCAGCCACAATAAGATTTTTGCATTTATGCAGCCTCAACACGCTTGCTGCCTCGATGTAGCCACATCCAGATTGTTGTCTTGATGCAGCCACAACAGAAAGCTTGGCTCGATGGAACCACAACAAGATTTTTTCTTCAGTACATCCAAAATGAGCTTGATCGTTCGATGCAGCCAAAAGGAGATTGTTGTCTCGATGCAGCCACAACGAAGGGGTTGGATCGATGCAGCCATAAGAAGGGGTTTGGTTCAATTGAGCCACAACAGGATTGTTATCTCGAAGCAGGCACAACGAGCTTGCTGCTTCGATGCAACCAAAAAGATTGGGGTTGGCTTTATGCAGCCACAATGAGAATGTTGCTTCAATGCAAACAAAACATGCCTCATCTCTCGATGAAGTCACAACAAGATTGTTGCCTTGATGCAGCCACAACTATGGGGTTCGCTTGATGCAGGCACAACAAGCCAAAAAGATATTGTTGCTTCAATGCAGCTATGAAGAGCTTGTTGCCTCGATGCAGCCACAACAAGATTTTTGCCTCGATTCAGCCACAACGAAGGGGGTTGGCTCGATGCAGCTACAACGACATTGTTGTCTTGATGCAGCCAGAAAGAGCTTGCTGCCGAGATGCAGCCAAAAAGTGGGGGATTGGCTCGATGCAGCCACAACGAGAATATTCCCGCTGAGCAGCCACAATGAGCTTGCTGCCTCGATGCAAAACGAGAATGTTGCATTGATGCTACAACGAAGGAATTAACTCGATGAGGCCGTAAAGTAGGGGTTGGCTCGATACAGTCACTACGAACTGGCTGTCTCGATGAAGCCACAACGAGCGTGCTGCCTGGATACAGCCAAAAAGTGGGGGAGTTTGTTCGATGAAGCAACAACGAGAATATTCCCTCAATGCAACCACAGCGAGCTTGCTGCCTCGATGCAACCACAACGTGATCGTTGCCTCGATGCAGCCACAACGAAGTTGTTGCATCGATGCAGCCAGAACAAAAATGTTGCCTCGATACAGACACAACGAAAGTGTTGGGTTAAAGCAGCCTCAACGAGATTGTTGCCTCGATGGAGCCACAGTGAGCCACAGTGTTGCTTCGATGCAGCCACAACGAAGTGGTTGGCTAGATGCAGCAACAACGAGATTGTTACCTCGATGGAGCCACAACGATCTTACTTCATCGATAAAACCAAAGGGATATTATTTCCTCGATGAGATTGTTGCCTCGATGCAGTTTCAACGAATTTGCTGCCTCGATACAGCCACAACGAGAATGTTGCCTCGATGCAACCACAGCGATGTAGCCACACGTTGCAGCCACAAAGAAACTGTTGCCTCGATGCAGCCACAACGAGATTGCTGCCTTGATGCAGCTACAAAGAGATTGTTGCCCCGATCCAGCCACAATGAAGGAGTTGGTTCGATTCAACAACAACGAGATTATTTGTTCAATGTAACCACAACGAACTTCCTGTCTTGATGCTGTCATAACGAGGGGAATGGCTCGATGCAGCAAATACAAGAGTGTTGCCTTGATGCAGACAACCAGAAGTTTGTTTCGATGCAGCCACGAAGAGATTAATGCTACGATTCATCCACAACGAGATTGGTGCGTTGATGATTGTTGCCTCGGTGCAGCCACAACAAGCTTGATGCCTCGATTCCGTCACATTAAGATTTTTGTCTCGATGCAACCACAACGAATGGGTTGGCTCGATACGGCCACAGCGAGATTCTTGCTTCAATGCAGACAGAACGAGTGCCTCGATGAAGCCACAACGAGATTGTTGCCTTGATGCAGCCACTACGAAGATTGTTGCTTCGATGCAGCCACAACGAATGTGTTGGCTCCATGTAGCCACAAGGAGATGGGTGCCTCGAAGCAGCCACTACAAGCTTGCTGCCTCGATGCAACCAAAAAGAGGGGGTTAGGTTTGATGCAGCCACAAAGAAAGGGTTACCTCGATGCATACACAATGATATTGTTGCCTCGATTAAGCCACAAGAAAGGGGTTGGCTCGATGCAGCCACAACTAAATTTTTAGCTCGATGCAAGCACAATGTTGGGATTGGCTCGTTGCAACTACACAGGGAATGTTGCCTTGATGAAGCCACAATGAGCATGTTGCCTCGCAGCAACAACGAGCTTGTTGTCTCGATGCAGCTACAACCGGAGGGTTGTAGCTGCATGCAGACAAAACCAGATTGTTGCCTCGATGAAGGCAGAAGAAGGGTGCTGCCATAATACACCTACAACGAGTTTGTTGCGTCGATGCACCTCGACGAAAGGGTTAACGCGATGCAGCCACAACGAGATTATTACCTTGATACTACCATAATAACAAGGTTTTCTTGATGCAGCCATGACGAGATTAATGCTTCGATGTAGGCAAAACGAGATTTGTGCCTCGTTCCAGACACAAGGAGATTGTTGCCTCGATAAAGCAACAAGGAGCTTCCTGCATTGATGCAGTAATAAGGGAGTTGGTTCGATATAGCCAAAACAAGATTATTGCCTCAATGAAGCCACAACAATCTTGTTGTCCCGATACAGCTACAACAAACTTGCTGCCTCGATGCAACCAAAAAGATAGTTGTTGGCTGGAAACAGCCACAACGAAGTAGTTGGCGCGACGCAGCCACAAAGAGATTGTTCTCTCAATACAGTTACAACGAAGTAGCTGGCGGGACGCAGCCAAAAAGAGAGTGTTGCCTCGAAACAGCCACAACGAAAATTTTTTTCTGCGATGCAACCACAACGAGACTTGGTCCTCAATGCAGACGCAACGAGACAGTTGCATCGGAATAGACACAAGCAGCCTCAATGCAGCCACATCGAGATTTTTGCCTCGAAGCAGCAACAACGAAGGGTTGGCTCGATGCAGCTAAAACGAGATTGTTGCTATAATGCAGCCACAAAGAGCCTGCTGCCTCGTTGCAGCCAGAACAAGATTGTTGCCTCGTTACAGCCACAACGAAGATTGTTGCCTCGATGCAGCCTCAACGAAGAGGTTGGTTCAATACAGCCAAAAGGAGGGGGTTGCCTCAATGCAGCCAATAAAGAGATTGTTGACACGAAGTAGTCACAATGAGCTTGCTAACTCGATGCAACCATAAAGAGGGTTGTTGGCTGGATGCAGCCACAATGACAATGTTGCCTTAATTTAGCCACAAGGAGATTGTTGCCAAGAAGAAGCCACAATGAGCTTGCCTCGAAGCAACCAAAACGATGGCAACAAGATTGTTGCCTTGAGGCAGCAACAACGAAAGGGTTGGCTCGATGCATTCACAACGAACTTGCTGCCTCGATCGATACACAACGAGATTGTTGCCTCGATGAAGCCACAACGAGATTGTTGCCTCGATGCAGCCTCAACAAGATTTTTGCCTCGATGCAGCCACAACGAGAGGATTCGCTCTTTCCAACCACACAGAGGTTGTTGCCTGGATACAACCATAATGAGCATGTTGCCTCGATGTAGACACAACAAGATTTTTTTGCCTCAATGCAGCCACATCGGAGGGTTTGGCTCTATGCAGCCACAACGACATTGTTACCTCGATGCAGCCACAACGACATTGTTATCTCGATGCAGCCACAAAGATCTTGTTGCGTCGATACAGCGGGGATGGCTCCATGCAGCCAAAACGATAGTGTTGCCTCGTTGCAGTCACAACGATGATGCAGACACAACGAGACTGTTGCTTGAAGGCACAAAAAGCTTGCTGCTTCAATGCAGCTACAACAAGTTTGTTACGTCGATGTACGCTCAACGAAGTTGTTGGAGTGATTCAGCCACAACGAGATTGTTACCTTGATACTGCCACAACAGGAAGGTTGGTTGGATGGAGGCACGGCAAGATTAATGCATCGATGTAGCCATAACGAGAATAGTGCCTCTATGCATACACAACGAGATTGTTGCCCCGATGCAGCCACAAACAAGGGTTGGTTGGATGGACCCACAACGAGAATATTCCCTCAATGCAGCCTGAACGAGCTTGCTGCTTCGATGCAGCTTCAACGAGATAGTTGCATCAATGCAACAACAACGAAGGGGTTAGTTCGATGCATCCAACACTGGACCAGTACTCTCACTCATTTTCGCCTGACTAAGCAAATGGTGTTTATTATGAAGTTAGTCTAATGAAATTTCAAGAGCCAACCTCACGAATGCCAGCACCAAGGCATGAAAAAAAATGAACCTGGTGTGAAACTTTTCCAGATGACTCAGTGTGGCTATCTCAGTTCTGTTCTAATAAAATGTATAAATGATTAAATGAAGGACCTAAAAATCAAGGAAATAAAAAAAATGTGTTTGTATCACCAACAAAATATTGTCCAAGATTTCATTCAACTAGTGCTTCCAAAGATGCAAACACTCAAAGATTTTTTTTTTTTTTTTTAAGATATAAAATCTGATATTCTATTGCCTCTTAGTTCCATGTTAAGTCTGTGTCTGGTGCGCTCAGGGTTACACAACACATCCATGCAGATCCATCCATGCACATGCAGTTGCTTCGAAAAGAACATTCTCTGCAGGCGAAAGGCCTTTCTCCCGTGTGTGTCCGCACGTGGCGTCTGAAGTCCCTGGATGTCTTGAAACTTGCTCACCAGCAGTATGGGCAGGTATAGCCTCGTGATATACCATCTCTCCCAGAGAGTTACGAGTGTGCCTCTACCTCCGACTCCTACGGACAGTACGGATATTATTTTGTCCATAGCTACACTCAAAATCAACCCATACTGTAAACAAATTTTTAATATACTGTAAAATAAAAAATAAATAAAAAGTTAAGAGTGAAAAAAGCTGATGACCTTCAACATCTCACTGCACTTGACCTTCTTAGAGAAACCAAGTGTGGCCCTAAATTTCTTTCATTAAAATAAACCCAAAATATGAATTTCCCCAAACCAAACATAGTAAAAGATATACATTATATTCAAAGTAAGTTTCAATTTAAAAGTTTCATCATGTATGATTTAGGTAAAAGAATATATTTATTTCTGCATAAAACACAATGTACCAGTGAGTGATACACAAAGTGTAATATTTGTCTTGTTTTAAATGTTATTAGACAAAACAATATTTTTCCTCTTTATGTATATTTATGATATTATAAATACCTTACGAAAAATTCATTCCCCAAACAAAAATACAAATTTTCCCAAATATAGAAGTTAGTTCATGTATGAAGCATGATACTTTATGACAGCAAGACTAGGAATGTAAACAAAATGATGCCAAGAGATAAAAATTAGCTGAAAGCAGCCTGGCCTAAGTATGTACACAGTTACTGGGAATGAAAATCCTTGGTACATTTCAATTTCCTGCTTCAATTTCACAAGCAGTGAACCCAAAACCAAAAACTTGGGTTTTGATAGTGATAGTGATATGATGGTGATGGTGATGGCAGTAAAGACATGATGTTTGACAGACAGAAACTTGAATGAATAGAGTTTAAGTAAATATGTGTCACAGTGATAGTGGTGGTACAGATTGATAATGATAATAATGATAATAATAGTAATAATAATAATAATAATAATAATAATAATAATAATAATAATAATAATAATAATAATAATAATGACTAACAATTTTTATTGTATAACAAACAGAAGTAATGGAGCTCAGTGATTATGGTTTTACAATAATAATATTAGTTACATAGAAGCAAATATCATCAGAGATGGTTAAGGAACAATGAAGGTGATGAGGGAGATGAAATGATAATGTTTGCCATACAGAAACAAGAGTGTTCAGTGAAGTAATAGTGTGATGAAGGCAACACAACCCCCACAAGCCCTTCCCTGTGCGTGTGTGTGTGTGTGTGTGTGTGTGTGTGTGTGTGTGTGTGTGTGTGTGTGTGTGTGTGTGTGTGTGTGTGTATGTGTGTGTGTGTCTGTGTGTGTATGGGTGTGTGTGTGTGTCTGTCCAGCACAACTCAAGTGCTGTTGTCTGGAAGGATCTGCTGCTCATTTCCTTCATCTAAATTCTTCTTTCAGATAATGTCCCAAAATAGTGTTAATTTTTACAATTCATATCCTTCAAAGCATTGGTTTGGTTGATAGCATGGGAAAAAAAAAGTAATAAATAACTTTCATTCTCAGTGTACTTATCTACGAAGCGTAACACACCACTCAAGATATGAATGTGAAACAAAGGGACAAAATTGCAACAGTAATGCAGAAAATGAGACGATATAAAAATCATTCATTTTTTTTATTAAAATCACACTTTTACATGCACAACAACAATGCATCTATCATTGGAGTAACGGATAAGTATTAAAGTGAAGCCATATGCAGCCCCTAAAGTTTTTTTTTTTTTATTATTATTTATGTTTTAATAGCAATACAACTTCCTCAAGAGAAACAAATTTCTGATCACATACTTCCTGTTACTGAAGGAATATATTCTAAGAATTCCCTTTCCTTCTGTCTCTGCCATTATGCCTCTCACTGCACGTGTTCCTAGAACAGAACTATAAGGAAGGCTTTACGACAGCCAAAAATAAATAAAAATACTTAAAGTAGAGAGAGAGAGAGAGAGAGAGAGAGAGAGAGAGAGAGAGAGAGAGAGAGAGAGAGAGAGAGAGAGAGTTAGTGTCTTTTATTATCACAAGTTCATAATTTTCCAAAAATGAATCAAGCTTATAAAACTACAAGGTTTAATTAAATAGGGATGCTATGTATGTAAACACACACACACACACACACACACACACACACACACACACACACACTAAAACTTATAAATTTCATCAGACAAATATTTCCCCATGGATTTTGTGGTAGTCTCTCTCTTTCAGAACGAAGAAACACACAGCTACCTCGCCACAGCAGAATCCCGCTGGAGCAGTTGAAATAGCACCATTAAGAAGAAGAAGAAACATTACAGCAAAATTAAAGCAATACAGGACAACAAACAGAAGTCAGCTTTTTCTGTTCAGTATTCAAAGAAGGTAAATGTCTTAAAAGATTTATAGAGATAAACTATACAGTATGAGGTAGAATGGACAACTTTGTTACTGATACAAAATTCACCAGGCACTGTTTGACAGGCTAAAAGACTGTCAGAATAAAAATAATCTATATGAATGACAGGTTTGTGTAATACAACTCCCAATCCATAGGTTTTTGGCAGCAACACAATGAAGCAAAACACCCTGAAGACCAACAGCACGAGAATAAAAGTACAGTATGCTTCGCTAATACTGAAGGACACACACACATATAGAGCAATAACCCAACACGTAACATATGCACATTTGTCATAGTAGTAATATATAGTCTTATTCTTCATAAGAAAGAAACATTTCAATTTCGTGGACTAAAGATTTCAATAAAGAGCAAGTATATCTTACAAAACAATAATATGGAATCTACCAGAAAAGGACCCATTGCGCGTTGATATTAAATGAAAATATCTTCAGTTACTGCCACCATGAAATGGTAACACAGCTGATAACTTTAGGTAAATACTTATAAACATAATCAAGTAAATATAAAGTTCAGATTGCTTTCAAACCAGCACAAGAAAACATGGCAGGGTTTAATGGATGACTCTTTAGTGCCACCACTTACCTTGTCCACCACAGCACTTGCAAGGCCAGCCTGACTAGCCTGAGGTGCTGGCCACTCAACTCTCACCAAGATATGCTATCCTAAGCTACACTACTCAAAACTTCATTTACTAAACCACACCGAGCCACGCGACAAAGCAGCCAATCAGCGGCTCCGCCCTTAGTGCGTAGCTCGTTCTGATCCCGTGCGGGCTGCATATAAGGCGCGCAGAGAGCAGACAACCTCATTCTCACCATCATCACCACAGAGAGAACAACCACCAGCTACTGAAGAAGGGTCAAGGGACCCAAAATCCGGATCTAGCATCCATGGTTAGCTACGGCCAAACCATAAGCAGTCTTGAAAAAGAATATTAGACACTGCTAAGGTATAGAGAAAATACCTTGAAGAAAATAATAAATGCAGAGCTTGCCATCACCTTTAATGAAATATGCCTGAGGGAAAATCTCCTGCCCATTTATACCCTTAATATATATATATATATATATATATATATATATATATATATATATATATATATATATATATATATATATATATATATATATATGTATATATATAGGAGGAGGCAGTAGACACCTGCCGAAACTATAATTACTCCCAGTGAGGTCTAAAGCACTGTTCAGGGGGTGCTGTGAACTTATCATTAAACCCAGCTGTGACCTCACTGAACGTTTCCCTTTGTGTTTCACAACACAAGGGGGCAGTCACAGCCTGCCCTCTAAAGACAACTCTCTTCCTCCACACAAAACTACAACCACCTAATAACACACACACCCTTCACTCAAAAATTTTAAAATCATCATGGCGACTCCTACACCAGCCTCGGAGTCCCCATCTGGGGAGGGGACCATAAATGTCCCCAGGTCGGACTGCCTTTCTGTCGACGACCCTAAATGTTTTGACACCCCCCTCAACATTTTCTTCAATAACTTCTGCAACATTCGCGATCTAAGATCTAATTTTCAATCTGTAGAACACCACCTCTCCTCTTCTAAACCTCATCTTCTTTTCCTCACTGAAACTCAGGTGTCTGAGGCAACTGACAGTAGCCCCTTTTCTGTTCCCTCCTACTTTCTCTATCCTCATTTTCGATCCAAAGCTGGATGCTGCGTTTATGTGCGCAATGACTTAACCTGCTTTCGTGCCCACGCTCTTGAATCTTCCAAGTTTTCCACCATCTGGCTACGACTACAGAGTCACTCTCATACTAAATTTATCTGTGCTGTATACCTCTCACCTAACTCCTCTGACTATAAGAAATTCCTTGACTACTTAACTTCCAAAGTGGAGCACATTCTGATCCTCTTCCCTTTTACAGAGATCTCTATTCTTGGAGACTTCAATGTTCACCACCAGCTTTGGCTTTCCTCTCCCTTCATTGACCACCCTGGCGAACTAGCCTACAACTTTGCTATCCTCCATGACCTAGAGCAATTGGTGCAACACCCTACTCGTATTCCTGACCGTCTTGGAGATACGCCCAACATTCTTGACCTTTTCCTGACCTCTAATCCTTCTGCTAATGCTGTCACCCTTTCTTCTCCGTTGGGCTCCTCCGATCACAATCTCATATCTTTATCTTGTCCTATCACTCCAATCCTTCCTCAGGATCCCCCTAAGCGAAGGTGCCTCTGGCGTTTTGCCTCTGTTATTTGGGGGGACCTGAGGAGGTATTTTGCTGATTTTCCTTGGAATGACTACTGCATCCGTGTGCTGAGCGCATAACAGAGGTGATAGTGTCTGGCATGGAGGCATACATTCCTCACTCTTTTTTCTCGTCCTAAATCTTCTAAACCTTGGTTTAACACAGCTTGTTCTCGTGCTATACATGATAGAGAGGTGGCCCAGAAAAGGTACTTTAGCCTTCCATCACCAGAATCTCATGCACTTTGTATTTCTGCCCGGAACTATGCCAAGTCTGTTCTCCAACTTGCCAAAAACCCCTTCATTAACAGAAAATTTCAAAACCTTTCAAGATCTAACTCCCCTCGTGATTTCTGGCATCTAGCCAAAAATATCTCCAATAACTTTGCTTCTTCTTCTTTCCCTCCTCTATTTCAACCAGATGGCACCACTGCTATTACATCTATTTCTAAAGCTGAACTCTTTGCTCAAACCTTTGCTAAAAACTCTACCTTGGACGATTCTCGGATTGTTCCTCCCTCTCCTCCACCCTCTGACTAATTCATGCCACCTATTGAATTTCTTCACAATGATGTTTTCCATGCCCTTGCTGGCCTAAATCCTCGGAAGGCTTATGGACCTGATGGGGTCCCTCCTATTGTTCTCCGAAACTGTGCCTCCGTGCTTGCACCTTGCCTAGTCAAACTCTTTCAGCTCTGTCTGTCAACATCTACCTTTCCTTCTTGCTGGAAGTTTGCCTACATTCAACCTGTTCCTGAAAAGGGTGACCGTTCTAATCCCTCAAACTACCGTCCTATTGCTTTAATTTCCTGCTTATCTAAAGTTTTTGAATCTATCCTCAACAGGAAGACTCTTAAACATTTATCACTTCACAACCTTCTATCTGATCGCCAGTATGGGTTCCGTCAAGGCCGCTCTACTGGTGATCTTCTGGTTTTCCTTACTGAGTCTTGGTCATCCTCTTTTAGAGATTTTGGTGAAACTTTTGGTGTTGCCTTGGAAATATCAAAAGCTTTTGATAGAGTCTGGCACAAAGCTTTGATTTCCAAACTACCCTCCTACGGTTTCTATCCTTCTCTCTGTAACTTCATCTCAAGTTTCCTTTCTGACCGTTCTATTGCTGCTGTGGTAGACGGTCACTGTTCTTCTCCTAAATCTATTAACAGTGGTGTTTCTCAGGGTTCTGTCCTGTCACCCACTCTCTTCTTATTATTCATTAATGATCTTGTAAACCAAACTTCTTGTCCTATCCACTCCTACGCTGATGATACCATCCTGCACTTTTCCACGTCTTTTCATAGACGTCCAACCCTTCAGGAGGTAAACATAACACGCAGGGAAGCCACAGAACGCCTGACTTCTGATCTTTCTAAAATTTCTGATTGGGGCAGAGCAAACTTGGTATTGTTCAATGCCTCAAAAACTCAATTCCTCCATCTATCAGCTCGACACAACCTTCCAGACAACTATCCCCTCTTCTTCAATGACACTCAACTGTCCCCCTCTTCTACACTGAACATTCTCGGTCTGTCCTTTACTTATAATATGAACTGGAAACTTTACATCTCATCTCTAGCTAAAACAGCTTCTACGAAATTAGGTGTTAGGTGTGGAATCAAAAGCTTTTCGTCTCATCAACTCCTCTCCTCTAACTGACTGTCTTCAGCCTCTCTCTCACCGCCGCAATGTTGCATATCTAGCTGTCTTCTACCGCTATTTTCATGCTAACTGCTCTTCTGATCTTGCTAACTGCATGCCTTCCCTCCTTCCGCGGACTCGCTGCACAAGACTTTCTTCTTTCTCTCACCCCTATTCTGTCCACCTCTCTAACGCAAGAGTTAACCAGTATTCTCAATCATTAATCCGTTTCTCTGGTAAACTCTAGAACTCCCTGCCTGCTTCTATATTTCCACCTTCTTATGACTTGAATTCCTTCAAGAGGGAGGTTTCAAGACACCTATTCATCAATTTGTGACCACTGCTTTGACCCTTTTGTGGGAGTGGCAATTCAGTGGGCATTTTTTTTATTGGATTTTTTGTTGCCCTTGGTCAGTGTCCTTCCTACTTAAAAAAAAAAAAAAAAAAAAGAAAAAAAAAAAGAAAAAAAAAAGAAAAAAAAAGAAAAAAAAAAAAAAAAAAATATATATATATATATATATATATATATATATATATATATATATATATATATATATATATATATATATATATATATATATGTATATGTGTATATATATATGTATATAAGTATATGTATTGTAATTTATTGGATAATCAGTGTATTCATTCACATTTACGAAGTAAAATATGTTTGGGTTTATTATTGGTAGTGGCTGTTCTAGGTAGGCGCTTGTCGCTGCGAATTTGTCGAGGCGGCCGACGTGGTTCAGTTCCTTTCCAGAGTTGCCAGTTTAGCGAAAAAGCCGCTAAATCTAGCAACTTTTTGTGAGATTTAGCTGTCAAATTTCAAGTGAGCGACGTAGCGTCTTTTCAGCTACTTTTCATTAAATCTGAATAATCATTTTTACTACTTACGGAAAATTACAATCCAGGGGAACAACTTTAATTGAATAATTTTGCAAATTCTGTGTAATGATTGCACTGACACTGGAGAGGAAACCTTGGTGGGGAAGGGATTGGGAGGGGGCTACAGAGGTAGGGAAGTGTCCACCCCTTGCCTTTCCTCACCCCACCATCAGTGAGTTCGTGTGGACTGACGCGTATCGTACGCGTACAGGACAGGGCGAACAGCGAGTCGGCTACTTGTCTCAGTCGCGGACCCACGGTTTAGTAACCGCAGTTTCCTCACAACGTCCGTGAGTGTAACAGTGTGGATCGCTTACGAGAATGAGCAAGAAATACTCTCAACGGTTTCGGCAGGAATGGCTAAATGACTCTAAATATAGCAAGTGGCTCAGTAAGGCACGGGGATGATACCAATGCATATTGCAAGTTATGCACTTGTATACTAACTGCAAAGCTGAGTGACTTGGAAAAACACAGGACTACAGCTAAAACATCAGCGGGCAGAGGAGCCATTCACCTCTCAGAGACAAAGAGAACCTTGTTATTTGAGACTAAGAGAGTTGATAATGATTCCAGAAAGTCAGAGACTCAAATGGCTATGTTCATTACTGAACATTGTGCATTGTGTGTGGTAGATCATCTGACTGATGTGTGTAAAGCAGCCTTTGGTCATAGTAAAGGGTTGTAAGGATCTTAAGAGATCAAAGTGCAGTGCAATAATTTGCAATGTGATAACCCAGCATTTCAAACAAGAACTCAAAGATGACATCGGCAACAGAAAATTCAGCTTAATTATAGACGAGAGTAATGGGATCTCTGTAACTAAGCTTTTGGGTATTGGCATAAGATACTTTTCTGCCTCAAGGAAAACATTTGTGACAACTTTCTTAGATTTGGTTGAACTGAGTAAGTGTAATGCTGGTGCAATATGTGATGCCCTCAAGAAACCTCTTGATAAACATGGACTGAAATTGCAGAAACTCATTGCAATCGGAACTGATAATGCGTCAGTGATGACCGGAGTGATAATAGTGTATATGTAAAACTAAAAGCTGAGAATCCTAATCTGTTCCTCATAAGATGTACATGTCATTCACTGCAGCTGGTAGTTTCTCATGCTGCTAAAGAACATCTACCCAGGCACTTAAAAGTCTTCATCGAAGATTGCTACAATTGGTTCTCACATTCTTCTCTGAGGCAGGTGAAGTACAAGAAATTGTAGGCCATGATGAACGATGGAATGAAACCTCTAAAATTAATGTGTGTGACACACGCTTGATGTCTATTTTTTTTTTTTTTTTATGTAGAAGGGACACTGGCCAAGGGCAACAAAAATCCAATAAAAAATGCCCACTGAAATGCCAGTCCCATAAAAGGGTCCAAAGCGGTAGTCAAATATTGAAGGATAAGTGTCTTGAAACCTCCCTCTTGAAGGAATTCAAGTCATAGGAAGGTGAAAATACAGAAGCAGGCAGGGAGTTCCAGAGTTTATAAGAGAAAGGGATGAATGATTGAGAATACTGGTTAACTCTTGCGTTAGAGAGATGGACAGAATAGGGGTGAGAGAAAGAAGAAAGTCTTGTGCCGCGGGAGGAGGGAAGGCATGTTAGCAAGATCAGAAGAGCAGATAGCATGAAAATAGCGGTAGAAGACAGCTAGAGATGCAACATTGCGGCGATGAGAGAGAGGCTGAAGACAATCAGTCAGAGGAGAGGAGTTTATGAGACGAAAAGCTTTTGATTCCACCTGTCTAGAAGAGCAGTATGAGTGGAACCATCCCCAGATATGTGAAGCATACTCCATACATGGACGGATAAAACCCTTGTACAGAGTTGACAGCTGGGGGGTGAGAAAAACTGGCGGAGACGTCTCAGAACACCTAACTGAATAGAAGCTGTTTTAGCTAGAGATGAGATGTGAAATTTCCAGTTCAAATTATCAGTAAAGGACAGACCGAGAATGTTCAGTGTAGAAGAGGGGGACAGTTGAGTGTCATTGAAGAAGAGGGGATAGTTGTCTGGAAGGTTGTGTCGAGTTGATAGATGGAGAAATTGAGATTTTAAGGCATTGAACAATACCAAGTTTGTTCTGCCCCAATCAGAAAGTTTAGAAAGATGAGAAGTCAAGCGTTCTGTGGTTTCCCTGTGTGAAATGTTAACTTCCTGAAAAAAAAAGGTAAAACGCATATAAATATTTAAGAAAAACGTGAGTTTTGAGTGTTTTTGAGCTTGTTAGATACCAAAACACCAAAATTTATACAAATCACCCTATATGGGGTAACGGGACAATACCAGAAAGTGTCATTCGTGTGTTTTGAGCGTACTAGGCATCAAAACTGTTAAAAACATAGAAAGCACCCTATATGGGATAAAACATTATCAAAAAAGTGTCTATTGAGTGTTTTTGAAATTATTTACCTACTAAATCCCCAAAACAGATGGAAAACAACCTTTCCGGAAAAAAAAGAGAACAACATTGAGAATTGAGAATACCCATTATGGAAAACCAAGAGATAATAACAGAAACTTGTAATATGAGTGTTTTTTTTCACCTTTTTAGCTATCAAAAACACTTGAATAACATCTTATATGGATGAAGAAAACAACATTACCACAATTGTGTATTATGACCTATGTTACGGACCAAAATACAAAAAATGCATTAATATATACATATACATATATATATATATATATATATATATATATATATATATATATATATATATATATATATATATATATATATATATATATATATATATATATATATATATATATATATATATATATATATATATATATATATATATATATATATATATATATATATATATATATATATATATATATATATATATATATATATATATATATATATATATATATATATACGAGTATATATATATACACACATATACATATAAAGAGTCAGAAAAACAATCTTAATAACGTGTCATATGAGTGCATGCAAAGCACCCTTTATATGAAATGAAAACATCATTACCAAAAACGTTCCTTTTAAGTGTTTTCAACTTCTGACATATAAATACACGAAATAAAAAGAAAAAAAACGTGGAAAACACGCTATACTGGAAAACAAATTTATCAAAATCGTCTTTTGAGTTTTTGAACTTTTTCGTACAAAAACTTTAAACAGCATGTTAAACGCACTTTCCGGAGTAACAAACCAATATTACCAAAAACGTGTGTTTTGGGTGTTTTTCAAAATTGTTAGGTATGAAAATGCAAAAAAGCATGCAAAGCACACTATGTGGAGTAAGTACACGGTATTACTAGAAACGTGTCATTTGGCTGTTTATAAAGCAGTTTAAAGTTTAAAACCATGAAAAAAAAACAAATATATAGAAAAATAAATTAACATTATAGAAAACGTGTCTTTTAGCGATTTTGAGCTTTTTTTTTAGGCACCAAAATGCATTTATTTATTTATTTATTTATTTACTTATTTATTTATTCATTTATTTTATTTATTTACTTTTTTTCAGCCTCTCAGATACCAAAACGCTAAAATACATCATCGTCATTATATGTAAAGAAACGGAATATTGCCAAAAACGTCTATTATAAGTGATTATCAAAATGTTAGGGACCAAAATGGCAAAATGCAAAAAAAAGCACCATAAAAAAAAGGGTCATAATAACAATGCTAAATAACTGTAATATGAGCGTTTTTGGGGATGTTAAATACCAAATGACTAAAGCGCAAGGAAAATACTCCTATAGGGGAAAAGAAAACAACATTACCAAAAAGGTGACTTTTAAGTGCTTTTCAGCTTTTTACGCAACAAAACGTTAAAAAGCATAGGTATCACTTTATATATATATATATATATATATATATATATATATATATATATATATATATATATATATATATATATATATATATATATATATATATATATATATATATAAACTATTCTAAACGTCATTTACTGGTTTGTGAACTTCTTGCGTTAAAAAAAAACGCTTAAACACCTAAAAAAAAAGAAAAAAAAACACTCTTTCTGGAGAAACAAAACAACAGTATGGAAAACGTGTATTTTGAGAGAGTTTGTTATTTCCAAAACGCTTCAAATGCAGACAAAATACTTATTATGATTAACGAAACGATTTTAATGAAAAAAAAATTGTATAGGGAGTTTTTTCACCTTTTTAGTTCCTAAAACGCTAAAACATATGAATATTACATTTTATGGATAAATAGAACAATATTTTGAGAAATGTATATCATGAGTGAATACAACTATGTTAGGGATCAGAACGTACAAAAGCATACAAAACACTCTATAATAAGAAACAGAAAATAAATAAATAAATAAGTATATACTCGTATATATATATATATATATATATATATATATATATATATATATATATATATATATATATATATATATATATATATATATATATATATATATATATATATATATATATATATATATATATATATATATATATATGCTAAAAACGTGTAATATGAGTGGTTTTCATATTGTTAGGTACCAAAACGCTAAAGTGCATTGAAAGCACCCTGTATGGGAAAAGAAAACAGCATTACAAAACGTGAATTTTGGGTGTTTTTTAGCTTCTTACCTACCATAACGCTAAAGGGCATGGAAAACACGTTATATTGGAAAACAAAACAACTTCATGAAAATCGTGTCCTTTGAGAGTTTTTGAGCTACCTTCGTACAATAACGCAAAAACGCATACGAAAGTACCTTTCTAGAGAAACAGATCAACATTATCAAAAGACGGTGTTGTGAGTATTTTTCGAAGCTGTTATGAATCAAAACGCCAATATGCGTACAAAGCACCAAAAAAGGATAACGACACAATCATTATTACAGGAAACGTGACGTTTGGCAAGAATAGGTAAAAAAAAAAAAAAAAGCACGGAAAACACGCAAAATGGAAAAAAAAAACAAAGTAACATTATCAAAAACATGTCATTTGAGTGTTTTTAGCTTGTTAGTTATCAAAATGACAAAAAAAAAAGGCATGCAAAGTACCCACTATGCAAAAAAAAAGAAAAGTTATTGAGAGGAAGGTATATTATGAGTGATTTTTAGTTTCTACTGTACCAAAACACTAAAACACATGCATAGCATTCTAAGTGGAGAGACAGAGCTACATTACCAAAATCATGTATTATCAGCGATTTTAGTTAGTTATGAAAACGCTAAAATGCATTCAAATCACCTTATAAGAAGAGTGGGAAATGCTGCTAAGAACATATAATATGAGTGTTTTGAGCTTCTTAGGTAACAGCTTCTTACGAGGGAAAACGCTAAAATACCATACTAATCACCCTATATTACGGACAAAGCAATTTTATCAAAATCGTGTCTTTTAAGTGTTTTTGACCATACTAATCACTCTATATTAGAGAACAAAGCAACTTTATCAAAGTCGTGTCTTTTAAGTGTTTTTGACCTACCTTTCGTACAAAAACGCTAATGTGTGTGTATATATATATATATATATATATATATATATATATATATATATATATATATATATATATATATATATATATATATAGATAGATAGATAGATAGATAGATAGATAGATAGATAGATAGATAGATAGATAGATAGATAGATATATATATATATATATATATATATATATATATATATATATATATATATATATATATATATATATATATATATATATATATATATATATATATATATATATATATATATATATATATATATATATATATATATATATATATATATATATATATATATATATATATATATATATATATATATATATATATATATATATATATATATATATATATATATATATATATATATATATATATATATATATATATATATATATATATATATATATATATATATATATATATATATATATATATATATATATATATATATATATATATATATATATATATATATATATATATATATATATATATATATATATATATATATATATATATATATATATATATATATATATATATATATATATATATATATATATATATATATATATATATATATATATATATATATATATATATATATATATATATATATATATATATATATATATAGTAGACACCTGCCGAAACAATAATTACTCCCAGTGAGCACTAGTGTTCAGGTGGTGCTATGAACTTATCATTAAACCCAGCTGTGACTTCACTGAACGTTTCTCTTTGTGTATCACAACACAAGGGGGCAGTCACACCCTGCCCTCTAAAGACAATTCTCATCCTCCACACAAAACTACAAGCACCTAATAACACACACATCCTTCACTCAAAAATTTTTAAATCATCATGGCGACTCCTACACCAGCCTCGGAGTCCCCATCTGGGAAGGGGACCATAAATGTCCCCAGGTCGGACTGCCTTTTTGTCGACGAGAAGTGTCTTGACACCCCCCTCAACTTTTTCTTCATTAACTTCTGCAACATTCGCGATCTAAGATCTAATTTTAAATCTGTAGAACACCGCCTCTCTTCTTCTAAACCTCATCTTCTTTTCTTCACAGAAACTCAGGTGTCTGAGGCAACTGACAGTAGCCCCTTTTCTGTTCCCTCCTACTTTCTTTATCCTCATTTTCGATCCAAAGCTGGATGCTGCGTTTATGTGCGCAATGACTTAACCTGCTCTCGTGCCCACGCACTTGAATCTTCCGAGTTTTCCACCATCTGGCTACGACTACAGAGTCACTCTCATACTAAATTTATCTGTGCTGTATACCTCTCACCTAACTCCTAACTTCCAAAGTGGAGCACATTCTGACCCTCTTCCCTTTTGCAGAGATCTCCATTCTTGGAGACTTCAATGTTCACCACCAGCTTTGGCTTTCCTCTCCCTTCACTGACCATCCTGGTGAACTAGCCTACAACTTTGTTATCCTCCATGACCTAGAGCAATTGGTGCAACACCCTACTCGTATTCCTGACCGTCTTGGAGATACACCCAACATTCTTGATCTTTTCCTGACCTCTAATCCTTCTGCTTATGCTATCACCCTTTCTTCTCCGTTGGGCTCCTCCAATTACAATCTCATATCTTTATCTTGTCCTATCACTTCAATCCCTCCTCAGGATCCCCCCTAAGCGAAGGTGCCTCTATCGTTTTGCCTCTGCTAGTTGGGGGGACCTGAGGAGGTATTTTGCTGATTTTCCTTGGAATGACTACTGCTTCCGTGTCAGAGACCCGTCTTTGTGTGCTGAGCGCATAACAGAGGTGATAGTGTCTGGCATGGAGGCGTACATTCCTCACTCATTTTCTCGTCCTAAACTTTTCTAAACCTTGGTTTAACACAGCTTGTTCTCTTGCTATACATGATAGAGGGGTGGCCCACAAAAGGTACTTTAACCTTCCATCACCAGAAACTCATGCACTTTATATTTCTGTCCGTAACCATGCCATGTCTGTTCTCCAACTAGCCAAAAACTAGCCAAAAATTAACAGAAAGTGTCAAAACCTTTCAAGATCTAACTCCCCTCGTGACTTCTGGCATTTAGCCAAAAAATATCTCCAATAACTTTTTTTTTTCTTTTTCTTTCCCTCCACTGCTATCACATCTATATCTAAACCTCAACTCTTCGCTCAGACCTTTGCTAAAAACCTTACATTGGATGATCCTGGGCTTGTTCCTCCCTCTCCTCCATCCTCTGACTACTTCATGCCACCTATTAAAATTCTTCGCAATGATGTTTTCTATCCTCTCGCTGGCCTAAACCCTCGGAAGGTTTATGGACCTGATGGGGTCCCTCCTATTGTTCTCCGAAACTGTGCCTCCGTGCTTGCACCTTACCTAGACAAACTCTTTCAGCTTTGTCTGTCAACATCTACCTTTCCTTCTTGCTGGAAGTTTGCCTACATTCAACCTTTTCCTAAAAAAAGGGTGACTGTTCTAATACCTCAAGCTACCGTCCTATTGCTTTAATTTCCTGCCTATCTAAAGTTTTTGAATCTATCTTCAACAGAAAGATTCTTAAACATCTATCACTTCACAACCTTCTATCTGATCGCCAGTATGGGTTCTGTCAAGGCCGCTCTACTGGTGATCTGGTTTTCCTTACTGAGTTTTGGTCATCCTCTTTTAGAGATTTTGGTGAAACTTTTGCTGTTGTCTTGGACATATCAAAAGCTTCTAATAGAGCATGGCACAAAGCTTTGATTTCCAAACTACCCTCCTACGGATTCTCTCCTTCTCTCTGTAACTTCATCTCAAGTTTCCTTCCTAACCGTTCTATTGCTGCTGTAATAGACGGTCACTGTTCTTCTCCTAAATCTATTAACAGTGGTGTTCCTCAGGGTTCTGTCGTGTCACCCACTCTCTTCTCATTATTCATTTATGATCTTCTAAACCAAACTTCTTGTCCTATCCACTCCTTCGCTGATGATACCACCCTGCACTTTTCCACGTCTTTTCATAGACGTCCAACCCTTCAGGAGGTAAACAATTCACGCAGGGAAGCCACAGAACGCTTGACTTTTGATCTTTCTAAAATTTCTGATTGGGGCAGAGCAAACTTGGTATTGTTCAATGCCTCAAAAACTCAATTCCTCCATCTATTAACTCGACACAACCTTCCAGACAAGTATCCCCTCTTCTTCAATGACACTCAACTTTCCCCCCCTCTTCTACACTGAACATCCTTGGTCTGTCCTTTACTTATAATCTGAACTGGAAACTTCACATGTCCTCTATAGCTAAAACAGCTTCTATGAAGTTAGGTGTTCTGAGACTTCGCCAGTTTTTCTCACCCCTCTAGCTGCTAACTCTGTACAAGGGCCTTATCCGTCCATGTATGGAGTATGCTTTACATGTCTGGGGGGGTTCCTCTCATACTACTCTTCTAGACAGGGTGGAATCAAAAGCTTTTCGTCTCATCAACTCCTCTCCTCTAACTGACTGTCTTCAGCCTCTCAATCACCACCGCAATGTTGCATCTCTAGTTGTCTTCTACCGCTATTTTCATGCTAACTGCTCCTCTGATCTTGCTAACTGCATGCCTCCCCTCCTCCCGCTGCCTCGCTGCACAAGGCTTTCTTCTTTCTCTCAACCCTATTCTGTCCACCTCTCTAACTCAAGAGTTAACCAGTACTCTCAGTCATTCATCCCTTTCTCTGGTAAACTCTGGAACTCCCTGCCTGCTTCTGTATTTCCATCTTCCTATGACTTGAATTCCTTCAAGAGGGAGGTTTCAAGACACTTATTCATCAATTTCTGACCACTGCTTTGACCCTTTTATGGGACTGGCATTTCAGTGGTCATTTTTTTTTTTTATTGGATTTTTCTTGCCCTTGGCCAGTGTCCTTCCTACATAAAAAAAATATATATATATATATATATATATATATATATATATATATATATATATATATATATATATATATATATATATATATATATATATATATATATATATATATATATATATATATATATATATATATATATATATATATATATATATATATATATATATATATATATATATATATATATATATATATATATATATATATATATATATATATATATATATATATATATATATATATATATATATATATATATATATATATATATATATATATATATATATATATATATATATATAAAATAAGTTAATAAACATACAAGTTTTCGATAATGTAAATTTTTTTTATATGTGATATTTTCATGCTTTTTTTTTTTTTTTTTTTTTTTTTAGCGATTTTGTGCCTGATACGTTCATAAACACCCAAAATGATACATTTCTGGTAATCTCGTCTCGTTACCTTTTATATGGTACCTTGCATATATTTTAACGTTTTGGTACTTAACAAGACACGTTTTGGTACTTAACAAAGAATACTCAAGACATACGTTTTTGCTAAGACTGATCTATTTCTCCAGTAAGAGTATTTTGTATGCGTTTTAGAGTTTTTGTACGTATAAAGTAAAAAAAATTCAAAAAAAGGTTTGGTGAAATTATTTTCTCTTCTATGCTTTTTTGATACATAAGAAGCCGAAAAAGTTGCCAAAAAAAACGTTTTTGGTTATTTTGTTTCCTTTTCCCATATAGGGTGCTTTCCAGACACTTTCGCATTTTGGTACCTGAGAAACCAAAAGGCACTCAAATTACAGTTTTTTTTTTTTAAATCAATGTTGTTATTATTCTTCTAAATGAAGAATGATGTATGGAGAAGGGTGCTTTGTATCCATTTTGGCATTTTGGTTATATATATATATATATATATATATATATATATATATATATATATATATATATATATATATATATATATATATATATATATATATATATATATATATATATATATATATATATATATATATATATATATATATATATATTATATATATATATTTTTTTTTTTTATATAGGAAGGACACTGGCCAAGGGCAACAAAAAATCCAATAAAGAAATGCCCACTGAAATGCCAGTCCCATAAAAGGGTCAAAGCAGTGGTCAAAAATTGATGAATAAGTGTCTTAAAACCTCCCTCTTGAAGGAATTCCTTCAAGAGGGAGGAATTCCTTCAAGAAGGAATTCCTTCAAGAAGAAAGTCTTGTGCAGCGAGGCCGCGGAAGGAGGGGAGGCATGCAGTTAGCAAGATCAGAAGAGCAGTTAGCGGTGAGAGAGAGACTGAAGACAGTCAGTTAGAGGAGAGGAGTTGATGAGACGAAAAGCTTTTGATTCCACCCTGTCTAGAAGAGCAGTATGAGTGGAACCCCCCCAGACATGTGAAGCATACTCCATACATGGACGGATAAGGCCCTTGTACAGAGTTAGCAGCTGGGGGGGTGAGAAAAACTGGCGGAGACGTCTCAGAACACCTAACTTCGTAGAAGCTGTTTTAGCTAGAGATGAGATGTGAAGTTTCCAGTTCCGATTATAAGTAAAGGACAGACCGAGAATGTTCGGTGTAGAAGAGGGGGACTGTTGAGCGTGTGGAGTTGATAGATAGAGGAATTGAGTTTTTGAGGCATTGAACAATACCAAGTTTGCTCTGCCCCAATCAGAAATTTTAGAAGGATCAAAAGTCAAGCGTTCTGTGGCTTCCCTGCGTGAATTGTTTACCTCCTGAAGGGTTGTACGTCTATGAAAAGACGTGGAAAAGTGCAGGGTGGTATCATCAGCGTAGGAGCGGATAGGACAAGAAGTTTGGTTTAAAAGATCATTAATGAATAATAAGAAGAGAGTGGGTTGACAGGAAAGAACCCTGAGGAACACCACTGTTAATAGATTTAGGAGAAGAAAAGTGACCGTCTACCACAGCAGCAATAGAACGGTCAGAAAGGAAACTTGAGATGTAGTTACAGAGAGAAGGATAGAAACAGTAGGAGGGTAGTCTGGAAATCAAAGCTTTGTGCTAGACTCTATCAAAAGTTTTTCATATGTCCAAGGCAACACCAAAAGTTTCACCAAAATCTCTAAAAGAGGATGACCAAGACTGAGTAATGAAAGCCAGAAGATCACCAGTAGAGCGGCCTTGACAGAACCCATACTGGCGATCAGATAGAAGATTGTGAAGTGATAGATGTTTAAGAATCTTCCTGTTGAGGAGAGATTAAAAAACTTTAGATAGGCAGGAAATTAGAGTAATAGGACGCTAGTTTGAGGGATTAGAACGGTCACCCTTTTTAGGAACAGGATGAATGTAGGCAAACTTCCAGCAAGAAGGAAAGGTAGATGTTGACAGACGGAGCTGAAAGAGTTTGACTAAGCAAGGAACAAGCACAAAGGCACAGTTTTGGAGAACAATAGGAGGGACCCCATCAGGTCCATAAGCCTTCCGAGGTTTTAGGCCAGCAAGGGCATGGAAAACATCATTGCAAAGAATTTTAAAACGTGGCATGAAGTAGTCAGAGGGTGGAGGAGAGGAAGGAACAAGCCCAGAATCCTCCAAGGTAGAGTTTTTAGCAAAGGTTTGAGCGAAGAGTTCAGCTTTAGAAATAGATGTGATAGCAGTGGTGCCATCTCGTTGAAATAGAGGAGGGAAAGAAGAAGAAGCAATGTCATTGGAGATATTTTTGGCTAGATGCCAGAAATCACGAGGGGAGTTAGATCTTGAAAGGTTTTGACATTTTCTGTTAATGAAGGAGTTTTTGGCTAGTTGGAGAACAGACTTGGCACGGTTCCGGGCAGAAATATAAAGTGCATGAGATTCTGGTGATGGAAGGCTTAAGTACTTTTTGTGGTGCACCTCTCTATTATGTATAGCACGAGAACAAGCTGTGTTAAACCAAGGTTTAGAAGGTTTAGGACGAGAAAAAGAGTGAGGAATGTACGCCTCCATGCCAGACACTATCACCTCTGTTATTCGCTTAGCACACAAAGACGGGTCTCTGACACGGAAGCAGTAGTCATTCCAAGGAAAATCAGCAAAATACCTCCTCAGGTCCCCCCAACTAGCAGAGGCAAAACGATAGAGGCACCTTCGCTTAGGGGGGATCCTGAGGAGGGATTGAAGTGATAGGACAAGATAAAGATATGAGATTGTAATTGGAGGAGCCCAACGGAGAAGAAAGGGTGATAGCATAAGCAGAAGGATTAGAGGTCAGGAAAAGATCAAGAATGTTGGGTGTATCTCCAAGACGGTCAGGAATACGAGTAGGGTGTTGCACCAATTGCTCTAGGTCATGGAGGATAACAAAGTTGTAGGCTAGTTCACCAGGATGGTCAGTGAAGGGAGAGGAAAGCCAAAGCTGGTGGTGAACATTGAAGTCTCCAAGAATGGAGATCTCTGCAAAAGGGAAGAGGGTCAGAATGTGCTCCACTTTGGAAGTTATATATATACATTATCTAAAACGTATATTTTGAGCTTTTTTCTGATTGCTTTGTAGCAAAACAATAAAAATCCATCGAAAGTACCAAATATGGGAAATGAAAAGATATTAACAGAAACCTGTATTGTTGCTGACATATTGCCTCGATCCAGCCACAGAGATGCAGCCATGATGAAGGGGTTGTCTCGATGCAGCCACAACGAGATTGTTGTCTCAAAGCACCCACAACGAGATTGTTGACTCAATACAGCAACAACGAGATTGTTGTTGTTTTCTCAATGCAACTTCAACGAGACTGTTGACTTGATGCAGCCACAACGAGATTATTGCCTCGATGCAGCCAAAACAAGATCGTTACCTCATTGCAGCCACAACGAGGTTGGTAACTACAGCCACAAGTAGGGGGTTGGCTTGAAGCAGCTACTAGGAGATTGCTACCTCGATGCAGCCAAAACAAGATTCTTGCCTGGATGTAGCCACAACGAGATTGTTGCTTTGATGAAGGGGTTGGGTCAATACAGCCACAATGAGATTGTTGCCTCGATGCACTCACAAGGAGATTGTTGCCTCGATGCAAGCACCACGAGCTTGCTGCCTCGATGCAGCCACAACGAGTTAATTGCCTCGATACAGCCACAACGAAGAAGTTGGTTCGATGCAGCCAAAACGAGATTGTTGCGTCGATGGAGCCACAGTGGGCTTGCTGCCTTCATATAGCCACAAGGAGATTGTTGTATCGATGCAGCCACAACGAGATTGTTAACTCGATGGCACAATGAGGGGGTTAGCTTGAAACAGCCACAACGAGATTGCTGCCTCAATGCAGCCACAACGAGACTCCTTCCACCATGCAGCCAAAACGAAAGGATTCCCTCGATGCAGCCACAACGAGACTGTTGCCTCGATGCAGCCACAACGAGCTTAGTTCCTCTAGACAGCCACAGCGACATTGTTGCCTCAATGCACCCACAGCGAAGGGGATGGCTCGATACAGGCACAACGAAATTGTTGCCTCCATGCAGCCACAACGAGGGGATTGGTTCGATGCAGCCGCAACGAGATTGGTGCCTCGATGGAGCCACAAAGAGCTTACAGCCGCAAAGAAGCAAAAAAAAAAAAAAAAAAATTGTTGCCTCGTTGCAGCCACAAATAAGGGTTTTGTTCGATTCAGGCACAATGAGATTATTGTCTCGATGCAGCCAGAATGAGCAGGTTGGCTCGATACAGCCACAACGAGATTGGTGCCTTGATGTAGCCACAAAGAGATTACTGCCTCGATGCAACCACAACGAGCTTGCTGCCTCGATCCAGCCACAACAAGATGATTGCTTTAATGCAGCCACAACTAGCTTAATGCCTCGATGCAGCAACAACAAAACTGTTGGCTCGATTCAGCCACAACGAGGTTGGTGACTCAAAGCAGCCACAACGAGATTTTTACATCGATGCTGCCACAACGGCTTGCTGTCTCGTTGCAGATGCAACAAGATTGTTTCTTCGATGCAGCCAAAACGAAGCGGTTGCCCATATGCAGCCACAAACAGATTGTTGCTTCGATGCAGCAACAACGAAAGGGTTGGCTCGATGCAGCCACAACGAGATTGTTGCCTCAATGCAGCCACAAAGAAGTTACTGCCACGTTGCAGACACAACGAGCTTGCTGCCTCGATGCAAGCAAAACGAGATTGTTGCGTCCGTGTAGCCACAGCAAAGGGGTTCCGTCGATGCAGCCACAACGAGACTGTTGCCTCGATGCAGTCACAACGAGATTCTTTCCTCAATACAGCCATAACGAGATTGTTGCCTTAATGCAGACACAACGTGATTGTTTCCTCAATGAAACCTCAACAAAAACGAGATTGGTGACTCGTTCCAGCCACAACGAGATTGTTGTCTCGATGCAGCCACAAGGGGATTCCTGCCTCGATGCATCTGCAACGAAAGGGTTTGCTCGATGCAGACATAACGATATTGTCTTTTCGACGCAGCCACAACGAGCTTGTTGCCTAGATGCAGATACAACGAGATTTTTTCTTCAATAAAGCCACAGCGAAGGGGTTGCCCCGATGCAGCCACATCGAGATTCTTGCCTCGATGCATCAACAACGTGAGGGTTAGCTCGATGCAGCCACAGCATAGCACAGATAGTTGCCTAGATGCAGCCACAACGAGATTGTTAACTCGATTGTTAAAACGAAACTGTTTCCTTGATACAGCCAGAACGAGATCATTTTCTCGATGTAGGCACAACGAGGGGGTGGCCTGATGTAGCCAAACCAGATTGTTACATCGTTGAAACCACAACGAGCTTACTGCCTTAATGCAGTCACAACGAGATTGTTGCCTCGATGCAGCCACAACGATGTGATTGTCTCGATGCAGCCACAACGAAATTGTTCCCTCGATGCAGCAACAACGAGGGATTGGCTTGATACAGCCATAACGAGATTGGTGGCTTGATGTAGCCATTTGAGATTGCTTCCACCATGCAGCCAAAACGAGGGGGTTCCCTCGATGGGGCCACAACCAGATTGTTGCCTCAATGCAGCCTCAAGTACAGCCACAGCGAGATTACTGTAGTAACAACGATGGGCTCATTTTGGCTCAATGCAGCCAAAATGAGATTCTTGACTCGATCCAGCCACAACGAGGGGGTTGGTTCGATGCAGCCACACCGAGGGGGTTAGTTCGATGCAGCCACAAGGAGATTGGTGCCTCAATACAGCCATAGAGAAAATGTTGCCTCAATGAAGCCACAACAAGCTTGCTGCCTGGATGAAGCCACAAGGAGATTGGTGCCTCTATGCAGCCACAAAGAAAATGTTGCCTCAATGCAGCCATAACGGGCTTGCTTCCTCGATCAAGTCACAATAAGATCGTAGCCTCGATACAGACAGAACTAAGGGGTTTGCTCGATGCAGGCACATTGAGACTGTTGCCCCAAAGCAGGCGCAACGAGAGGCTTGCCTCAATGCAGCCACAACAAATTTGTTGCCTCTGTGCAGCCAGAACGACATTGTTGCCTCTATGCAACCACAGGAAGATTGTTGCCTTGATGCAGCCACAACGAGATTATTGCGTCGATGCAGCCACAACATCATTGTTGCTTCCATTGAGCCACGACCCGGTTGGTGATTCAAAGCAGCCACAACGAGATTGTTGCCTCAATACTGCACAAAGAGGGGGTAGGCTTGATGCAGCCACAACGAGATAGTTGCCTCGATGCAACCACAATGTAGGGGTTGGCTTGATTCAGCCAGAACGAGACTGTTGACTCGATGCAGGAAAAAAAGAGGGGGTTGGTTCAGTGCAGCCTTAAGGAGATTGGTACTTCCATGAAGCCACAAAGAGAATGTTGCCTCAATGCACCCACAATGAGATTCCTGCCTCGATGAAGCCACAAGTTTATAGCCTCGATAGAGCCACAACTAAAGGATTCGCTCGATTCAGGCACAATGAGATTGTTGCTTCGATGCAACCACAACAAGAAGGTTAGCTCCATACAGCCACAAGGAGATTGCTGCCTCGATGCAGCCGCAACGACATCGTTGAGTCGGTGCAGCCACAACGAAAATGATGACTCAATGCAGCCTCAACGAGATTGGTGACTTGATTCAGCAACAACGAGAGGGTTGGCTCTATTCATGCACAATGAGTTTGTTGCCTCGATACAGCCACAACGAGGGGATTGGCTCGATGCAGCCACAAGATTGTTACATCGATACTGCCAGAACGAGATTGTTAACTCGATGCAACCACAACGAGCTTGCTCCCTGGTTACAGTCACAACGAGATTATTGTCTCGATGCAACCACAATGATTGGGTTGGCTACATGGAGCCAAAAAGAGATTGATGCATAGTTGTAGCCCCAAGGAGATTCTTGCCTCGCTTCAGCCACAACGAAAGGGTGTGCTTGATGTACCCACAACGAGATTGTTGCCTCGATGCAGCCACAAGGAGTTTCCTGCCGCGATGACCCTACAAGGAGATTGTTTCTTCAATGCAGCCAAAACGAATTAGTTGCCCTGATGCAGCCAAAAAGAGATTCTTGCTTCGATGCAGCCACAACAAGATTATTCCCTCTATGCAGCCACAAAGAGATTTCTGCGTTGATACATATACAACGAGTTTTCTGCTTCGATGTAGCCACAATGAGATTGTTGCCTCTGTGCAGCCACAACAAAATGGTTCGCTCGTTGCGGCCACAATGAGATTGTTGCCTCGATGCAGCCACAAGGAGAGGGTTGTCTTGATGCAGGCACAATGATATTGTTGCCTCAATACAGTCACAACGTGATTGTTGCCTCGATGCAACGTTATTATTGCATGTTGCATGTTATTGTTGCCTTGATGCATTCACAACGAGACTGGTCCTCAATGCAGCTGCAGCAAGATTGTTGCCTCGATGCAGCCACAAAGAGGTTTGTAACTTCATGCAGTCACAAAGAGACTGTTGCCTCGATGCAGCCACAACAAGATTGTTGCCTCGATGCAGCCACAATGAGATTGTTACTTGATGCAGCCACAACAAAGGGGTTTGCTCGATGCAGCCACAACGAGATTGTTGCCTCGATGCAGCCAGAACGAGCTTCTTGCTTCGATGCAGATACAATGAGATTGTTTTTTTCGATGCAGCCACAATGAAGGGGTTGCCCCGATGCAGCCACAACGAGATGCCTTGATGTAGCCACAGCGTGAAGGTTGGCTCGATGCAACCACAACGGGATAGTTGCATCCATGCAACCACAACGAGATTGTTGACTCGATGCAACTAAAACGAAACTCTTTCCTTGATTCAGCCAAAACGAGATTGTTATCTCGATGCAGCCACAACGAGATGGTTATCTCGATTGAAACACAACGATCCAGCTGCCACGATGCAGCCACAAAGAGGTTGTTAACTCGATGCAGCCACAACGAAGGGGTTGGCTCCATGCAGGCAAAAAGAGATTGTTGCCTCGATGCAGCTATAACGAATTTTTTTCCTCAATGCAGCCACAAAGAAGAGGTTGGCTTGATGCAGCCACAACGAGATTTTGTTCTCTAAGCAGTAACAACGAGGAGGTGGCTCGATGCAGCCACAAGATTGTTGCGTCGATGAAGCCACAACGAGCTTGCAGCCTTGATGTAGCGATAAAGAGATTGTTGCCTTGATGCAGATACAACGAAGGGGTTGTCTCGATGCATCCACAACGAAATTCTTGCCACGATGTAGCGACAACGAGAGAGTTGGCTTCATACAGCCACATAGAGATTGCTTCCACCAAGCAAAAAAAATGAAAGTAGTTCCCTCGATACAGGCAAAATGAGACTGTTGCCTCGATGCAGCCACAACAAGCTTACATCCTCGATAACGCCACAACGAAATTCTTGCCTCGATGCAGCCACAACAAGGTGGTTAGTTCAGTGCAACTACAGCGATGCAGTCACAAAGAAAATGTTGCCTCAATGCAACCACAGCGAGGTTGCTGCCTCAGTGAAACCACAAGATTGTACTCCCGATGCAGCCACAACTAAGGGGTTTGCGCGATGCAGGCACAAAGAGATTGTTACCTTGATACAGCCACAACGAGGGGGGTTGGCTCGATGCAGCCACAACGAGACTGGTGCATCGATGGAGCGACAACGAGATTGTTACTTCGGAGCAGCCACAACGAAAGGGTTGGATCGATGCAGCCACAATGAGATTGTTGCCGAAGGAAACCAACAACGGAGGGGGGATTGGTTCGATGCAGCCACAACGAGACTGTTGCCTCAATACAGCCACAACGAGATTTTTGCTTGTGATTGTTACCTTGACGCAGCCACAAAGAGAATAATGTCTCGATACAACCACAACAAGGTCATTGCCTTGATTTAGCCACAACGAGGTTGGAGACTCAAAGCATCCACAACGAGATTGTTGCCTCGATGCTGCCACAACGAGAGGGTTGGCTCGATGGAGCCACAACGAGATTGCTGTCTCGATGCATTCACAACGAAGTGGTTGGCTCGATGGAGCCTTAAGGAGATCGGTGACTCCATGCAGCTACAAAGAGGATGTTGCCTCAAATCAGCCACAACGAGTTGCATCGATGAAGCTACAACAAGATTATTGCCTCGATGCAGCCACAACTAGGGAGTTCGCTCGATTCAAACACAATGATATTGTTGCTTCGATGAAGCCAAAACAAGGGGGTTGGCTCGATGCAGCCACAACGACACTGGTTCCTCTATGCAACCGCAAAGAGATTACTGCACCTATGCAGCGACAACGAAGGGGTTGGATTGATGCAGCCACAACGAGATTGTTGCATCCATGCAACAACGAGATTGGTGCCTCAATGCAGCCACAGCGGAATTGGTGCCTCGATACAGCCACAACGATATTGTTGCCTCGATTCGGCCACAACGATATTGTTGCCTCGATGCAGCCACAGCGAGAGGGCTCGATGCAATCACAACGAGATTGTTCCCTCGATGCAGCCACAAAGAGATTGTTGCCACAATACGAGTACACCCACAAGGAGATTGTTGCTCACATAGAGCCACAACAAGATTGTTGCCTCGATGAAGCGACATTCATTCATGCATGTTACCTTCATGCAGCCACAATGATAGTGGTGCCTCGATGCTGCCACAACGAGGGGGTTGGCTCGATGCAGCCACAATGAGATTGTTGCATCCATGCAACCACATGGAAGCACGTTGTGGTTGCACGTTGTGATCACAACGTGACTCGATGCAGCAACAACAAGATTTTTGCTGTGATTTAGCCACAACGAGATTGGTGACTGAAAGCAGCCACATCGAGATTGTAGCCTGGATGCAGCCACAAAGAGCTTGCTTCCTGTGTGCAGTCATAACGAGATTGTTGCCTCGTAGCAGCCACAATGAAGGTGTTGGCTTGATTCAACCACAACGAGATTGTTGCCTCGATTCAGCCAAAACTAGCGAGTTGGTTTCGTTGCAGCCTCAAGGAGATTGGTGCCTCCATGTAGCCCCAAAGAGAATGTTGCCTCAATGAAGCCAGAACGAACTTGCTGCGTAGATGAAGCCACAACAAGATTGTTGCCTAGATGCAGTCACAACTAAGGGGTTCACTCGATTGTTACTTCGATGCAGCCACAACGAGGGGGTTGCCTCGATGCAACCACAACTCCATTTTTGCCTCGATGCAGCCACAAAGAGATTACTGCCTCAAAGCACCCACAACGAGCTTCCTACCTCGAATCAGCCACAACGAGATTGTTGACTCCGTGCAGCCACAACGAGATTAGTGCCTCGATCCAGGCACAATGAGATTGTAACCTCGATGCAGTCTTATCGAAGGGGTTGGTTCGATGCAGCAACAATCAGATTGTTTCCTCAATGAAGCCACAACGAGCTTGATGCCTCCATGGAGATACATCGAGACTGTTTCCTCGATGAGCCCAAAACGAAGTGATTGCCCCGATGCAGCGACAAAGAGATTGTTGCTTCGACACAGCTACAAAAAGAAGTTTGTCTCGATGCAGTAAGAACGAGCTTACTGCCTCGATGCAGCAACAACGAGATTGTTGCCTCGCTGCAGCCACAACGTTGGGGTTCGTTTGATGCAGCCACAACGAGAATGTTGCGTCGATGCAGCTACAACGAAATTTTTGCCTCGGTGCAGCCACAAGGAAGGTATTCGGTCGATGCAGGAACAACGAGATTGTTGTCTCGATGCAGCCACAACGAGATTGTTGCCTCATTACTGCCGCAACGAGATTGTTGCCTCAATACAGCCAAAACGTGATAAAGCCAGAATGAAAACGTTCTTTCGATTAAACCACAACGAGCTTGTTGCATTCATGCACCGATAACGTGATGGTTACCTCGATGAAGCCACAATTAGCCTTCTACCTCGATGCAGCCGCAAGGATATTGTTGCCTCGATACAGCCACAACGAAGGGGTTGGCTCGATGCAGCCACAGAGAGAATGTTTCCTCGATGAATCCAGAACGAGGGGGTGACTCGATGCAGCCACATCGATTGTTGCGTCGATGAAGTCACAACGAGCTTGCTGCATTGATGCAGCAACAACGAGATTGTTGCATCGATGCAGCCTCAACGAAAGTGTTGTTTCGATGCAGCCACAACGAGATTGGTGCCTCGATGCAGCAACAACGAGGGGTTTGGTTCTATGCATCCAGAACCAGATTATTGCCTCGATGCAGCCACAACAAGGGTATTGGCTCGATGTGGCCACAACGAGATTGTTGCCTCGATACAGCTACAACGAGATTCTTTTCGCAATGCAGTCAAAACGATGGGGTTTCCTCGATGCATCCACAACTAGATTGTTGCCTCCATACAGCCACAACGAGCTTACTTCCTCGATATAGCTACAGTTGAATCGATGCAGCCACAACTAGATTATTTCCTCGATACAGCCACGATGAGCCTGTTGCCTCGATGTAACCACAAGGATATTGCTGCCTCGAAGAAGATACAACGAAGGGGTTGGCTAGAAGCAACCACAAAGGGATTGTTTCCTCGGTGCAGCCAGAATGACGGGGTGGCTCGATGCAGTTACAACGAGATTGTTGCCTCGATGCGTTTTAGTGCCTAGCACACTTATAACTACTCAAAAGACACGTTCCTGGAAATCTCGTTTTCTTTTCCCATTTAGGGTGCTATTGATGCATTTTCGTATTTTGGTACCTAACAATGTTTAAAACACTCAAAATGCACATTTTTGTTAATATTGTTCTGCTTCTCCATATAGAGTGCTATTTATCCATTTTATCGCTTTGATGCTTAACATATAAAGTGCTATTCATCTATTTTATTGTTTTGTTACCTAAGAACTTGAAAAAAAAGAAACATAATAGACGTTTCTCGTAGTGTCATTTCCTTTCCCAATATAAGGTACTTTCCACGCATTTTGACGTTTTCTACGCAACAAGATCAAAAACTCTCAAAATATTTATTTTTGGTAATGCTTTCTTTTTCCTTAAGAAGGGTGTTTTGGAAGCGTTTTATCCTTTTGGTACTCAAATAGCTCAAAAATTCTAAGAGGAGACGTTTCTGTTAACGTTTTTTGTTTTCCCATATAGGTTGCTTTCCATACTTTTTATCATCATGGTGCGTACCACGTGTAGAAATACTCAAAAGATATGTTTTTCCAAATATCATTTCCTTTCCCAGTATAGGGTGCTTTGCTTGCATTTTGGCGTTTTCGTACTTAACAATAAGAAACACACTCCAAATACTCGTTTTTGGTAATGTTATTCTGTTTCTACATATAGAGTGTTGTGGATTTTAGCGTTTAGTATCTAAGAAACGCAGCACAGCACTCAAAATACACATTTCATGTAATTTCCTTCCGTTTATATTTTGGCGTTTTTGTACGTAAGAATGTCAAAAAACACAAAAATATTTGTTTTATGGTAAGGTTGTTTTCCATTCTCATATATGGTGATTTCCATTCTATTTAGTGTTTCGGTGCCTGATATCCAAGATAACGTTCAACTATTCTGAGTATTATTCACATTCTTAGGTACCAAAACGACAAAAGCATGCACAGCACCATATATAGGGAAATGAAACGAGTTGTCCAGAAAATGTCTTTTTAGTGTTCATGAACATGCTAGGCACCAAAACGCTAAAAAGTATGGAAAACATCTTATATGGGAGTAGAAAACATTACCAAAAAACGTGTTTTGAGTTTTCTTTAGCTTCTTACGTACGAAAACGTTTAAATGTATGTGAAACACCGGTTCAGGAGAAAGATCATACAATTACCAAAAACAAATATTTTGAGTGTTTTTGAGACTTAGTACAAAAACGCAAAAATGCCTGAAAAATACATTATTTATGGAAACGAAAAGACTACGTGACACGTGTATTTTGATGTTTTTTTTTTTTTTAGCTTATTAGGTACCATAGCGCTAAAACGCATGAATAACAGTCTATATGGAGAAACAGAACATTACCAGAAACGTGCATTTTCCCAAATACGGGGAAAAGAAACGGCATCTCCAGAAACGTGTCTATTGATAGTTTATGAGTGTATTAGGTATCAAAACAATATAAATCTTACGAACCAGAACCCTAAAACGCATGAAAACTCACTTTATGTCTAAACAGAAATACATTACCAAAAAACGAGTATTTTTATTTTTTTTTTTTTTTTTTAAGGTTGTTACTTTGAAAAATGCAAAAATCCATGGAAAGCACCCTATATGGAGAAACGAAAGGACATTATGAGAAACTTGGTTTATGAATATTTTTGAGCACTAAAACGCATGGATAGCTATCTATATGCAGAAAGGACATTATTAAAAAAATATAAATAAATAAATAAATAAAATATTAAGTTAATTACTATTAACATATTTTTTTTTGAGTGTTTATAAGCGTGCTAGACACCAAAATGAAAAAAAAAAAAAAGCATGGGAAGCATCCTATAAGGGAAAACAAAACAACTTACCAAAAACTTGTCTTCTGAGTACCTTGGAGCTACTTACGTACCAAAACACTAAAACGTATACAAAACACCCTTTATGGAGAAACACAATAGTTTTACCAAAAAATTTGCAATGTAAGTGTTACGTATAAAAACGCGAAGATGCATAGAAAGTACCTATGTTAAAAAACGAAAAGACATTACGAGAAACGTGTATTATGAGTGTTTTTAAGCTTCTTAGGTATCAAAACACTAAAACGCATAAATAGCACTGTATATGGTGTAACAATATTATAAAAAAGAGAATTATATTGAGTGTATTTGACATTAAGTGCCATAACCATGCAAAGCACACTTTATGGGGGAAAAAAAAAAAAGATAATTCCAGAAACGTGATAATTTTTTTTATTGTTTATCAGCGTGTCAGTCACCAAAACGCTAAAAAGCATGGAAAGCACTCTATATGGGAAAGCAAAACAACATCACAAAAAACGTGTCTTTTGAGTAACTAACCTAACCTAACCTTACCTAACCTAACAAAACACTAAAACTCATGCAAAACACCCTTTTGAGAGAAACACAACAACTTTACCAAAAACTGGTATTTTTAAGTGTTTTTGAGTTTGTTACGTACATAAATGCCAAAATATATGAAAAGTAAACTATATGGGGAAACAAAAGGAATGAATGTTTTTGAGCTTTTTAGGTAGCAAAACTCGAAAACGTATGAATAGGACTCTATATGGAGAAATTGAAGAACATTACCAAAAACGTTTATTTAGAGTATAATTCACATTTTGTGTGCCAAAACGCCAAAATGCACGCAAAGCACCCTATATTGGAAAAGAAAACGAGTTTCCAAAAGCGCGCCTTTTTAATATTCATGAGCGTGCTAGTCACCATAACGGTAAAAAGCATGGAAAACATCCTATATTGGAAAACAAAACATTATGAAACACGTTTCTTTTCAGAGTTTTTGACCTACTTACGTGCCAAAGCGTTAAAACGCATGCAAGAAAAAAAAAATATGGAGAAAAATAATACTATTACAAAAAAAAAAGTTATTTTAGCGTTTTTAAGATTTTTACCAAGAAAACCAACAAAAAAAAAAACCATTTATTGAGAAAACACAATAACATTAACAAAAAACAAGTATTTTCAGTGTTTTTGAGCATGTTCCGGAGAAAACCGAAAAATGCAAGGAAAGTACCCTATATGGGGGAAAGGAAAGGACACTACGAGAAACGTGTGTTATGATTATGTTTTTTTTTATCTTCTTTGGTACCAAAACTCGAAAACGCATGAACAGCACTCAATATAAAGAAAGAGAATAAAATTACGAAAAAATGTATGTTTTTGAGTGTATTTATCCTTGTTAGGTACCGAACTTCGAAAATATACTCAACGCACCCTGATATGGGAATTTTCTAAAACAAAATTCTTTTAAGTATTTATAAGTGTCCTAGTAAGCACAATAAAAAAAAAGCATGGAAAGCATCCTATATGGGAAAACAAAACGACATTACCAAAAACTTCTCTTTTTGTGTTTTGAGCCACTTATGTACCAAAAAGCTAAAGCGCATACAAAACATTCTTTATGGAGAAACAAAAAAAAAAAAAACATTACCAAAAAACAAGTATATTGAGTGTTTTTTTATTTATTTATTTATTTTTTTTTTTAGGTTTTTGATAAGAAAAAAAACCCAAAAAATGCAGGCAAAGATCCCTACATGGGGGAAAGAAAAGACATTACGAGAAACGTGTATTAGAGAAATTTTTTTTGAGCTTTTTAGGTACCTACCAAAAGGCTAAAAGGCTCTCTATGGAGAAACAAAAGAACACTACAGAAAACTTTTATTTTGACTGTCTTTAACAGTGTTAAGTACCAAAAACGCCAAAATGTATGCACAACGCTCTATATGGGGAATGGAAACGAAATTTACTGGAATGTGTCTTTTAAGTTTCTTTTATCGTGTTAGGCACCAAAATGCTAAAATGCATGTAAAGCAACCTACATAGGAAGAGAAAACAATATTACCAAAAAATGTGTCTTTTGAATTTTTTTTCAGCTTCTTACGTACTAAAACCCTAAAACGGAAGAAAACACAATAACTTTACCATAAACGTGTATTTTACTTGATATGAGCTCGTTACGTAGAAAATACGAAAATTAATACAAAGTATTTTATATGGCAAACGGAAAGATATTAAAAGAAATGTGTATTATGAGTGTTTTTGAGATTCATAGGTACCAAAATGGTCAAACGCATGAATACCACTCTATATGGAAAAACAACATTGTCAAAAAGGTGCATTTTGAGTATTGTTGACTTTGCTAGGTAACAAAGCGCCAAAATGCATGCAACGACATTACCAGAATCGTGTCTTCTGAATGTTTTGTATCTTGTTAGGCAGACTAGGCACAATGTTTGTTAGGGGAAATGCTGAAAAAGCATGGAAATCACCCTAAATGGGAATACAAAACATATTACGAAAACTCTTTTTTTTTTTTTACTTCTTACATACCAAAACACTAAAACGTACGTAAAACACCCTTCATGGTTAAACAGAATAACATTACCAAAAACAAGTATTTTGAGTGTTTTTAAACCTCACGTTGAAAAAGACCAAAATGCATGCAAATTATGGGAAAATGAAAAGACAAAGAGAAACGTGCATTTTGAGAGTTTTTGAGTTTCTAAATTTACAAAAAAACTTAAAAATGCGTTAATAGGACTCCATACAGAGAAACAGAACATCATTACCACAAATATGTATTTTAAGTGTATTCCACATTATTAGGTACTGAACCGCCAAAATGCATTCCCTTAATGCGGAAAGGAAACGACATTTCCAGAAATGTGCCTTTTGAGTGTTTATGAGTGTGTTAAGCACCAAGATGCTAAAAAGTATGTTAAGTATGCTATATAAGAAAGCAAAACAACATAACCAAAAGAGTTTTTTTGTGTGTTTTTGAGCTACTTACGTATGAAAATGCTAAAACGCATGTAAAACACCCATTTTGGAGAAACACAATAACTTCTAAAAACGTTTGTTTTTATTTTTATTTTTATTTTTTTTAGAAAATAACAAATTGCAAGCAAAGTACTCTGTATTGGGAAATGAAAAGACATTACGTGAAATGTGTATTATGAGAGTTTTTGAGCTTCTTAGGTTCTAAATTGATGAAATGTATGAATTGCACTTTATATGTAGAAACAGATTATTACGAAAAAGGTGTATTTTATTTATTTTTTTTTTTTCACATTGTTAGGTACAAAAACGCTAAGTGGGGAAAACGCTACATGGGGACATAAAGCAACATTAACAGGAACGTGTTTTTTGTTGTTAGGTCCCAAAAATGCTCAAAAGCATGGAAATCATCCTAAATGGGGACGCAAAACAACATTACAGGAAACATTACGCTGAAACGCATTCAAAAACAATCTTTGTGGAGAAACATAATTACATGACCAAAAACAAGAATTCTTAGTGATTTTTAACTTGTTCTGTTGGAAAACGCCTGAATGCTTGCAAAACATTATATTTTTGGGAAACGAAAAATCATTATGAGAAACGTGTTTTATGAGTGTTTTTAAGTTTCTAGTGTATCAAAACGCGAAAACGCGTTAATAACACTGAAAAAAATAACATTATTAAAAACGTGTATTTTTAATGTTTTCAAATTGTTAGGTACCAAAACACCAAAATGTATGTAAAGCATCTTATATAAGGAAACGAAACGACATCAGAAGAGACGTATCTTTTGAGTGCTTTTTGTGTTTGGCAAGAAAGCGCTAAAAAGCATGGGAAACAATCTATATGGGAAGAGAAAACATTATTACCGAAATCGTGTTTTTTGAGTGTTTTCATTTAAGTACGTATCAAAACACCAAAATGCATGGAAAACACACATTATGCAGAAACAGAATAACAAAAAAAAAAAAAAAGTATTTTGAGCATTTTTGAGCTTGTTACGTACAAAAGGGCAAACATGCATTCAATATACACTATAAAGGGAAACTAAAGGATATTACAGTATACGTGTATTAGGAGTGCTTTTGAGTTTCTTAGATACTAAATCGCTAAAACGCATAAATAGCATTTTATATGGAGAAACAGCGTTTTGGTACCGAAGAAGCTCAAAAACACTTATAATACCTGTCCCTCGTAATGTCTCTTTGCTTAAATAGTGTATTTTACATGCTTTCTGGTGTTTTGTACGTAACAAACTCAAAAACACTCAAAATACTTGTTTTTGGTAATACTCATGGTTTTAGTGTCTAGCACAGTTTGGTGTCTAGCATAGTTTCATTTACCCATATAAGTGGCTTTAGTCATTTTCACGTTTTGGTTTTGAGCTTTTCTTTTCTTCTTTTTTTTTTTGCGCGGGGGCTTTTTGTTTTTAGTTGTTCTGTTGTCCATTTTGGTGTTTTTTTTTTACGTAAAAAGTTCAATAAAGACTCAAAATATTTGTTTTTAGTAATCATAAGGGGTGTTTTACATACGTTTTAGCGTTTAGGTAAGTAAGAAGTTCAAAAACACCGGAAAAGGCATGTTTTTCGTAATGTTGTTTTGTATTCCTATACTGGGTGATTTCCATGTTTTTTTTTTTTTTTTTTTTAAGGATTTTGGTGCCTAATAAGCTATAAAACGTTCAAAAGACACGTTTCTGGTAATGTCGTTTCGTTTCCCTATAGGAGGAGCTTTACATTTTGCGTTCTAGTACCAAAGAAGATAAAAAAATACACAAAATATTCGTTTATCGTTATGTCTTTTCGTTTCATTATACAGGAAACTCTGCAAGGATTTTGGCATTTTTCAACGTAACAAGTTCAAAGCACTAAGAATATTTGTTTTAGGTGATGTTAATCTGTTTAGCCATAAAGGGTGTTTTGGTTACGCTAAAACCCAAGGAAAACACCTTTATTGCTAAACAGAATAACATCAAGTAAAACAAGCATTCTTAATACGTTTTTTTAACTTGTTACGTTGAAAAATGACAAGCTTTCCTATATAATGAAAGAAAAGACATTACGAGAAACGTGTATTGTGTTTTTTTTTCAGCTTATTGGGTATTAAATCAATAAAACGCATGAATAACACTTTATTTAGGGAAAAGAAAAACATTGCCAAATACGTGTATTTTGAGTGTATTTCACATTCTTAGGTACAAAAACGCTAAATGCATGTAAAGCACCCTATATAGAGAAATAAAACGAGATTTCCAGAAACTTTTATTTTTGTGTTTATGAGCGTGCTAGGCACCAAAACGAAAAAAAAAAAGACATCGAAAATATCCTATATAGGATAACAAAATAACTTTTCCAATTTTTTTTTTCATTTTTTTTTATCAACTTACGTACCAAAACGCTAAAATGAATGCAAAAAAAAATCCTTCATAAAGAATAAGTATACCTTTATGAAAAACGCGTATTTTGAGTTTTTTTAGCTTGTTTCGTAGAAAAACGCCCAACTGCATTCAAAATACTCTGTATAGGGGAAATAAAACAAGTTACAAGAAACGTGTATTATGAGAGTTTTGTTAGGTACCAAAATGCTAAAACGCATGAATAGCACTCCATATAAAAAAAAAAAAAAAAACTAACAAAAAGGTGCATTTTTAGTGCATTTTTTATTTATTTTTTATTTTGATAGTTACCAAAACGGAATAATACATGCAAAGCACCCTATATAATGAAACCAGAGAAACAAGAAATGTTATTTACATACCAAAACGTACGTATTATGGAGAAATTGAATAACATTACCGAAAACAAGTGTTTTGTTTTGTTTTCAGCTTTTTACGTAGAAAAAAGAAAAAAGCGTACAAGTTATAAAGGGAAATGAAGACATTAGAAGAGACATGTATTATGAGTGTTTTTGAACTACTTAGATACTAAAAAGGTAAAATGCATGAATATTTGTCTCTATCCTTTCTCTATCCTCATTTTCGATCCAAAGCTGGATCCTGCGTTTATGTGCGCAATGACTTAACCTACTCTCGTGCCCATGCTCTTGAATCTTCCGAGTTTTCCACCATCTGGCTACGACTACAGAGTCATTCTCATACTAAATTTATCTGTGCTGTATACCTCTCTCCTAACTCCTCTGACTATAAAAAATTCTTTGACTACTTGACTTCCAAAGTGGAGCACATTCTGACCCTCTTCCCTTTTGCAGAGATCTCCATTCTTAGAGACTTCAATGTTCACCACCAGCTTTGGCTTTCCTCTCCCTTCACTGACCATCCTGGTGAACTAGCCTACAACTTTGGTATCCTCCATGACCTAGAGCAATTGGTGCAACATCCTACTCGTATTCCTGACCGTCTTGGAGATACGCCCAACATTCTTGACCTTTACCTGACCTCCTTCTGCTTATGCTGTCACCCTTTCTTCTCCGTTGGGCTCCTCCAATCACAATCTCATATCTTTATCTTGTCCTATCACTCCAATCCCTCCTCAGGATCCCCTAAGCGAAGGTGCCTCTGGCGTTTTGCCTCTACTAGTTGGTGGGACCTGAGGAGGTATTTTGCTGATTTTCCTTGGAATGAGTACTGCTTCCGTGTCAGAGACCCGTCTTTGTGTGCTGAGCGCATAACAGAGGTGATAGTGTCTGGCATGGAGGCGTACATTCCTCACCCTTTTTCTCGTCCTAAACCTTCTAAACCTTGGTTTAACACAGCTTGTTCTCGTGCTATACATGATAGAGAGGTGGCCCACAAAAGGTACTTAAGCCTTCCATCACCAGAATCTCATGCACTTTATATTTCTGCCCGGAACCATGCCAAGTCTGTTCTACAACTAGCCAAAAACTCCTTCATTAACAGAAAATGTCAAAACCTTTCAAGATCTAACTCCCCTCGTGATTTCTGGCATCTAGCCAAAAATATCTCCAATAACTTTGCTTCTTCTTCTTTTCCTCCTCTACTTCAACCAGATGGCACCACTGCTATCACATCTATTTCTAAAGCTGAACTCTTTGCTCAAACCTTTACTAAAGACACTACTTTGGACGATTCTGGGTTTGTTCCTACCTCTCCTCCACCCTCTGACTACTTCATGCCACGTATTAAAATTCTTCGCAATGATGTTTTCCATGCCCTCGCTGGCCTAAACCCTCGGAAGGCTTATGGACCTGATGGAGTCCCTCCTATTGTTCTCCGAAACTGTGCCTCCGTGCTTGCATCTTGCCTAGTCAAACTCTTTCAGCTCTGTCAGTCAACATCTATCTTTCCTTCTTGCTGGAAGCTTGCCTACATTCAACCTGTTCCTAAAAAAGGTGACCGCTCTAATCCCTCAAACTAATGTCCTATTGCTTTAATTTCCTGCTTATCTAAAGTTTTTAAATCTATCCTCAACAGAAGGACTGTTAAATATCTATCACTTCACAACCTTCTATCTGATCGCCAGCATGGGTTCCGTCAAGGCCGCTCTACTGGTGATCTTCTGGCTTTCCTTACTGAGTCTTGGTCATCCTCTTTTAGAGATTTTGGTGAAACTTTTGCTGTTGCCTTGGACATATCAAAAGCCTTTGATAGAGTCTGGCACAAAGCTTTGATTTCCAAACTACCCTCCTACGGTTTCTATCCTTCTCTCTGTAACTTCATCTCAAGTTTCCTTTCTGACCGTTCTATTGCTGCTGTGGTAGACGGTCACTGTTCTTCTCCTAAATCTATTAACAGTGGTGTAACTCAGGGTTCTGTCCTGTCACCCACTCTCTTCTTATTATTCATTAATGATCTTCTAAACCAAACTTCTTGTCCTATCCACTCCTACGCTGATGATACCACCCTGCACTTTTCCACGTCTTTTCATAGACGTCCAACCCTTCAGGAGGTAAACATATCACGCAGGGAAGCCACAGAACGCCTGACTTCTAATCTTTCTAAAATTTCTGATTGGGGCAGAGCAAACTTGGTATTGTTCAATGCCTCAAAAACTCAATTCCTCCGTCTATCAACTCGACACAACCTTCCAGACAACTATCCCCTCTTCTTCAATGACACTCAACTGTCCTCCTCTTCTACACTGAACATCCTCGGTCTGTCCTTTACTTATAATCTGAACTGGAAACTTCACATCTCATCTCTAGCTAAAACAGCTTCTATGAAGTTAGGTGTTCTGAGACGTCTCCGCCAGTTTTTCTCAGCCCCCCACCTGCTAACTCTGTACAAAGGCCTTATCCGTCCATGCATGGAGTATGCTTCACATGTCTGGGGGGGTTCCACTCATACTGCTCTTCTAGACAGGGTGGAATCAAAAGCTTTTCGTCTCATCAACTCCTCTCCTCTAACTGACTGTGTTCAGCCTTTCTCTCACCGCCGCAATGTTGCATATCTAGCTGTCTTCTACCGCTATTTTCATGCCAATTGCTCTTCTGATCTTGCTAACTGCATGCCTCCCCTCCTTCCTCGGCCTCGCTGCACAAGACTTTCTTCTTTCTCTCACCCCTATTCTGTCCACCTCTCTAATGCAAGAGTTAACCAATATCCTCAATCATTCATTCCTTTCTCTGGTAAACTCTGGAATTCCCTGCCTGCTTCTGTATTTCCACCTTCCTATGACTTGAATTCCTTCAAGAGGGAGGTTTCAAGACACTTATCCACCAATTTTTGACCACTGCTTTGACCCTTTTATGGCAATGGCATTTCAGTGGGCATTCTTTTTATTAGATTTTTGTTGCCTTGGCCAGTACCCTTCCTACATAAAAAAAAAAAAAAAAATAGCTCTTTATATTGAGAAACAGAACATCATTACCAAAAACGAGTCTTTTCAGTGTTTTTCACTTTGATAGGTACCTAAACGTCGAAATACATACAAAGCGTCCTCTATGGGGATATGAAATGACATCTCTAGAGTCACTAAAAATCATGGAAAGCATTGTATATTAAAAAAAAAAAAAAAAAAAAAGTCTTTTGAATGTTTTTTAGCTACTTACGTACCCAAACGGTAAAACGCATGCAAAACACCATTTATATAGAAAGATAATAACTAAAAAAAAAAAAAAAAAAAACGAAAAAAAACGTGTATTTTGAGTGTTTTTGAGCTTGTTACGTACAAAAATGCCAAAATGCACTGGAAGTACCCTATATGAGTGAACAAAAGAAAATTATGAGAAACGTTTATTATTAGTATTCTTGAGTTTCTTATATACAAAACGCAAAAAATAAATAAATAAATAAAAAATAAAAAATAAATATGACCTGTATTTTGAGTCTTTCACATTGTTATGTACCAAAACGCCAAAATGCATGGAAAGCATCCTTTATAGGGAAGCTAGACAACTTTTCCAGAAATATGTCTTTTGAGTGTTTATTAGTGTGTTAGGCACCAAAAAAACGCTAAAAAAACAAAAAAAAACATGGAAAACTCTTTCTATGGGAAAACAAAACAAAATTACGAAAAACGTGTCTTTTTCAGCTATGTACGTACCAAAACGTATGGAAAAACTCTTCATAAAGAAACAGAACAATATCACTAAAAATAAGTATTTTGGGTGTTTTAAGACGGTCATGTACAAAAATGCCAAAATGAATGCAAAGAACCCTATATGGGGAAATGAAAAAAAAAATATTACGAGAAACGTGTATTTTGAGTGTTTTTTTGAGCTTAGGTACTAGAACACAACAAAAGCATGAATTGCACTCTATATGGAGAAACAGAACATAATGAAAAACGTGTATTTTCACTGTATTTCACATGATTAGGTGATAAAACACCAAGAATCAATGCTAAGCACCCTATATAGGGAAGAGAAACGACATATTCAGAAACGTGTCTTTTGAGGTTTTATGAGCGTGCAAGCTAGCTAAAAACCATGGAAAGCATCCTTCATGGGAAAATAAAGATTACTATAAATATCTCTTTTCAGTTTTTAAGCAACTCCCTTAGCAAAACGCTAAAATGCGTTCAAAGCACCCTCTATAGAGAAAAAAAATCATGTATTTTGAGAGTTTTTTAGCTTGTTACGTACAAAAAAAGACAGATGCATGCAAATTACCACATATGGGGAAATGAAAAAGACTTTACTCGTACGAGAATTATGAGTGTTTTAAAGCTTCTCAGATATCAAAACGCTAAAACTCATGATTAGCACTCTAAATGTGCAAATAACTCTAAATGTGTAAATGTGTATTTTGAGCGTTTCTCACATTTTTAGGTAGCAAAACGCCAAAATGCATGCATAGCACACTATAAGGGGAAAAGAAACAAGATTTCCAGAAACTTGTCATTTTAGTGTTTATGATCGAGCTTGGCACCAAAACGTTAAAAATCATGGAAAGCACCTTATAATGGAGTGAATTGCTTTATTTATTTATCTTTATTTTATTTATTTATTTTTTTTTTTTTTTTACGTAGGAGGGACACTGGCCAAGGGCAACAAAAATCAGACAAATATCTGGGGGGGTTCCACTCATACTGCTCTTCTAGACACGGTGGAATCAAAAGCTTTTCGTTTTATCAACTCCTCTCCTCCAACTGACTGTCTTCAGCCTCTCTCTCACCGCCGCAATGTTGCATATCTAGTTGTCTTCTACCGCAATTTTCATGCTAACTGCTCTTCTGATCTTGCTAACTGCATGCCTCCCCTCCTTCCGCGGCCTCGCTGCACAAGACTTTCTTGTTTCTCTCACCCCTATTCTGTCCACTTCTCTAATGCAAGAGTTAACCAGTATTCTCAATCATTCATCCCTTTCTCTGGTAAACTCTGGAACTTCTTTCCTGCTTCTGTATTTCCACCTTCTTTCCTATGACTTTCCTATGACTTAAATTCCTTCAAGAGGGAGGTTTCAAGACACTTATTCATCAATTTTTGACCACTGCTTTTGACCCTTTTATGGAACTGGCATTTCAGTGGGAATATTTTTTTATTGAATTTTTGTTGTCCTAGGCCAGTGTCCTTCCTACATAAAAAAAAAAAAAAGGGCATGGAAAACATCATTGCGAAGAATTTTAAAAGGTAGCATGAAGTAGTCAGAGGGTGGAGGAGAGGGAGGAACAAGCCCAGAATCGTCCAAGGTAGAGTTTTTAGCAAAGGTTTGAGCGAAGATTTCAGCTTTAGAAATAGATGTGATAGCAGTGGTGCCATCTGGTTGAAATAAAGGAGGGAATTTTGAACGTGTTACGTTGAAAAACGCCAAAATGCATGAAAATACACTGTAAGGGGAAACGAGAACGACATTACGAGGAACGTGCTTTATGAGTTTTTCGTTAATAGAACTATATATGGAGAAAGAGAACAACATTATTAAAACGTGTATTTTGAGTGGTTCTCATCGTTAGGTACCAAAACGCCAAATTGCATGCATAATAACCTATATAAAGAAAAGATACGAGATTTCAAGAAACGTGTTATTTGAGTATTTATGAGCGTGCTAGGGTCGAAAATGTTAGAAAAAGATAATGGAAAACACTTATATTTGAAAATAAAACATTAATAATAATGTTTTTTTTTAAGCTGATTATGTACCAAAATGCTAAAACTCATTCAAAACACCCGGTTTTATAAAACACAATAGCTTCAACAAAAACGTGTATTTTGTGCGTTTTTGAGCATGTTAGGTAGAAAATGCCAAAATACATGCAGATTACGCTATATGGGAAAACTAAAAAAAACAAAAACATTATATGAAAACGTGTATTATGAGAGTTTTTCAGCTTTATAGATAGGGAAATGGTATAAGGCATGAATAGCACTCTATATGGAGAAACAGAACTACATTACCAAAAACGTGTTATTTTCAGTCATTTTCATTGTTAGGTACCAAAAAATGATAAAAAATGCAAATAAAGAAAATTCTATATGGGGAAATTAAAGGACACTATGAGAAAATTGTATTGTTTAATGTTTTTGAGCATCTTAGGTACCAAAACTCATAAACGCATGAATAGCACTCTATATGGAGAAACAGGATATTACTAAAAATGTTTACGTATTTGAAATGTATTTCACATTGTTAGGTAACAAACCGCCAAAATGCACGCAAACACCCTACATGTGGAAAGGAAACGAGATTTCCAGAAACATGTCTTTTGAGTATTTATGAGTGTGATAGGCACGATATCGTTGAAAAGCATGGAAAGCAACCTATATGTGAAAACAGTAACATCTTTAATAACGTATATTTTCAGTATTTTTTACCTACTTACGTACAAAATCTCTACAACGAATGGAAATCACCCTTTACGGAGAGACAGAATAACAGAATAACAAGTACTTTCAGTGTTTATGACTTCTTACATAGAAAAAATGACAAAATCTATGCAAAGTACTCCATATGGGAAATGAAAAGACATTACGAGAAACGTGTTATGAGTGTTTTTGAGGAGCTCTTTAGTTAAAAGCACTTTATATGGAGAAACAGATAAAATGTGATAAAAATGTGTATTTTGAGTGTATTTTACGTTGTTAGGTAGCAAAACGTTAAAATGATTCTATTTTTGTTACCCTTGACCAGTGTCCCTCGTACATAAAAAAAAAAAAAAAAAGCTAAGAAATACTCAATAAACACGTTTTTTTTTTTTGGTAATGTTTTCTATTTCCATATTTGGTACTTTTTATGCTTTTTAGAGTTTATGTGCCTAACATGCAAAAAAAAAAAAAAAAAACACTTAAAAAGATACGTTTCATGTAATGTCCATTCCTTAACCCATATCAGGGGCTTTGTTTCCATTTGGAGATTCGGTACCTAACAGTGTGAAAGAAAAAAAATAAAAATAAAAATAAAATAAAATAAAAATACACGTTCCTGGTAATGTTGTTCTTTCCTCCAAACAGAGTGCTATTAACTCCTTTTTGCTTTTTCTTACAAAAAATTCAGAATTCTCAAAATACACATCTCTTATAATGTGTTTCTTTTTTTTTCTGGTAATGTTCTTCTGTTTATCCAGACAGTGTGCTATTAACGCTTTTTCGCTTTTTGTTACAAAGAAGCTCAAAAACTCAAAATACACGTCTCTGGTTGTGTTTTAGTTTCCATATATATAGTACTTTGCATGCATTTCGGCATTTTTCTACGTAATAAAATTCAAATCACTCAAAATACTCGTTTTTGATAAGCTTTATACTGTTTCTCTATAAGGGTTCTTTTTGCATGCGTTTTCCCAAATACGGTTTCCCATATACGTTTTGGTTCCAAACACGCTACTAAACACTCAAAAGATACGTTTCTGGCAATTTTGTATCCATCTCTTATATAGGAGATATATATAGGTGTTTCGTACATCTATGTAAGTTTTGTACCTAATAATGTGAAATACACTGAAAATACACTTTCCTGGTAATGTTCTTTTTTTTCCGTATACACTGCAATTCATGGGTTTTAGCATTTTGGTACCTAAAAAGCTGGGAAAAAAAATCATAATCGTAATGTCTTTTCGTTTCCCTCTTACAGAGTTATTTGTATGCGTTTTGACATTTGTTTGACATTTGTACTTGTTTTTAATAATGTTGTTCTGTTTTTCCATAAAGAGTGTTTTGCATGCGTTTTACCGTTTTGGTAAGAAAGTCGCTCAAAAACAATGAAAACATACGTTATTGGTAGTGTTCTTTTGTTTTCCAATATAGGTTCCTTTTCATACTTTATAGTGATATAGTGCCTAACACACTTATAAATACTCAAAGAACATGTTTCTGGAAATCTCTTTCCACTTCCACATAGAGGGTTCTTTGCGAACACTTTTTGTGGTTTGGTACCTAACAATGTAAAATACACTTAAAATACACGTTTTTGTAAATTTTGTTCTGTTTCTCCATATAGAGTGCTATTCGTGCGTTTTCGAGTTTTGGTACCTAAAAAGATCAAAAACACTAATAATACACTTTTCTCATAATTTTTTTTCGTTTTTCCATATTTTGCATGCATTTTGCCGTTCTTATTTTTTTTACGTAACGGGATAAAAAACACTCAAAATACTTGTAATGTTATTCTTTTTTCCGTAAAGGTTTTTCTAGCCTGCATTTTAGCGTTTCATACCTCATAAACACTCAAAAGACATGTTTTTGGTAAGGTTCTTTTTGTTTTCTATATATAGAGCTTTCCATGTTTTTTTTTTTTTTTTAGCATTTTCGGGCCTAACACGCTCATAAACACTCAAAAGACAAGTTACTTATTTATTTATTTATTTTTTTCCACATATAGAGTGGTTTTTGGCGTTTTAGTACCTAACAATGTGAAGTATACTGAAAATACACTTTTTTTGGTAATGTTCTGTTTCTCCATATAGAGTGATTTCTTGCGCTTTTAAGATTTTATAACAAAGAATCTCAAAAAAAAAATATTCATAATACACGTCTCGTTATGTGTTTTCGTTTCGTTAGTGTATTTTGCATGCATTTTGGCGTTTTTGTATATAATAAAATCAAAACACTCCAAGTATCTGTTTCTGGTAATGTTATTCTCTTTCATCATAAAGGATGTTTCGCATGCGTTTTGGAACGTAAAAAGCTTAAAATCACTCAAAAGTCACATTTTTGGTATTATTTTTTTTCTCTTTCCTAATAGGGTGCTTTTCATGCCTTTTAACATTTTTTCTTTTTTGTCTAAACATGCAGAAAGAAACACACACGTTTCTTGTAATGTCGTTTTGCATGTAAAATGCATGCAAAACGACATTACAAGAAACGTGTGTTTTTTCTGCATGTTTAGACACAAAAATGTTAAAAGGCATGAAAAGCACAAGATTTGCATGCATTTTGTAATTTTAGTACCTAACAATGTGATAAAACTCAAAACACACGTTTGCGGAAATCTTGTTCTGTTTCTACAAATAGACTGCTATTAAGGCGTTTTTGCGTTTTGCTACTTAAGAAGCTCAAAAACACTCATAATACAAGTTTCTCGTGATGTCTTTTCGTCTCCCCATATAGGGTACTTTACATGGGCTTTGGCGATTTTCAACGTAAAAAGCTCAAAAATACCCAGAATACTTATTTTCGGTAATGTTATTCAGTTTAGCAATGAATGGTGTTTTGCATGTTTTACTGTTTTCCTACATGAAAAAAAACACTCAAAAGACTCGTTTTTGGTAATGTTGTTTTCTATTCCCAAATATGGGGGTTTCCATGATTTTTAACGTTTTTGGTGCTAAACACTAAAAAAAAAAAAAAATGTAATAAATAAAAACACTCAAAAGATACGTTTTTTTTTGCAATATCGTATGGTTTCCCCATCTAGAAGGCTTTGTATGCATGTTTGCGTTTTGGTACCTAAGTAAAATACATAAAATACTCATTTTTGGTAATGTCATTCAGTTTTTTTTCTTTCATATAGAGTGCTATTAATGCGTTTTAGAATTTTGGTACCTAAAAAGCTCAAAAACTCTCATAATACACGTTTCTTGTAATCTTTTCCTATCCCCATATAGAACACTTTGTATGCATTTGACATTTTCTATGTAAAAAGCTCAAAAACCATTCAAAATAAACTGTTTTTTTATTGTATTTCTCTATAAATGGTGTTTTGCATGCATTTCATCAATTAGAAACGTAAGTAGCTCAAAAACACTCAAAAGACATGTTTTTTTTTTTTGTTAATGTCGTTTTGTTTCCCCATATAAAGTGCTTTACATTCCTTTTAGCGATTTGGTGCCTACCAAGCTAATAAACACTAAAAGACGCGTTTCTGGATAACTCGATTCCATTCTGCATATACGGTGCTATGCATGCTTTTGTTGTTTTGGAACCTATTTAACACTTTGAAAAATATTCAAAGTACACGTTTTTGGTAATATTGTTCAATTTCTCCATTCGTTTTACCGTCTTGGTACCTATGGAGTTTAAAAAATATTCATGATACACGTTTCTCGTAATGTTTTTTTTTACTTTTCTCCATAAATGGTTATTTACATGCATGTGGCCGTTTTTGTACGTAACGAGTTAAAAAAAAAAACTCAAAATACTTTTTTTTTTATTATTTTGTTTCTCCATAAAGGTGTTTTGCATGCGCTTTAGGGTTTTTATACGTGAGAAGAAGAAAACACTTTAAAACTTATTTATATATACATTTTTTTTTCACTTTTCCCATAAATGTAGCTTTTCATGCTTTTAAACCTTTTGGTGCCTAACACACTTAAAACAGTCAGAAGACACATTTGTTGTAATGTAGTTTCGGTTTACCATATTGAAGGCTTTGCATGCAATTTGGCGTTGTTGGTACCTAACATTCATAAAAACTCAAAACACTTTTTTTGTGTGTGTGTGTGTGCGTAATATTCAGTTTCTCCATATAGAGCGCAATTCATACGTTTTAGAGTGTTGGTAACTAAGGTGCTCAAAAACTCTCATAATACACGTTTCTCTTGATGTGTTTTCGTTTCCTTATATAAAGTATTTTGCATGCATTTTGGAATATTTCTATGTAACAAGCTCAAAAACACTCAAAATACACATTTTCGGTAATGTTATAATATATATCCATAACGGGTTTATTGCATGCGTTTTAGCGTTTTCGTGCGTAAGTAGCTAGGAAACACTCAAAAAACACTTTTTTTCGTAATATTGTTTTGTTTTCCCATATAGTTTGCTTTCCATGCTTTTTATCGTTTTGGTGCGTGGCATGCTAAAGAACACTGATAAGACACGTTTCTGAAAATCTCATTTCCTATTATCGTATAGGGTGCTTTGTATGCTTTTCCGTGTTTTTGTACCTAAAAATGTGAAATACATTCAAAATACACGTTTTTTGGTAATGTTGTTCTTTTCTCCATATAGAATGTTATTCATACGTTTTAGCGTATGTTTTAGCATACGTTTTAGCATACGTTTATCTCAAAATCACATTTCTCATAAGGACTTTTCGTTTTTCCATATAGGGTTCTTTACATGCATCTTGACGTTTTTCTACGTAAAAAGCTCAAAAACGCTTAAAATACTTGTTTTTCATAACGTAATTCTATTTCTCCATAAAAAAAATGTTTTCGCAGCTTTCCAGCATATTCTTACGTAGATAGCTCGAAAACTCAGAAAAAAGAGGTTTCTGATAATATTGTTTTGTTTTCTAAATAGGGTGCTTTCCATGATTTTATAGTTATGGTGCCTGGTACGCTTATAAATACTGAAAATCTGGTTTCCTTTCACCATATAAGATGCATTGCATGTATTTTAATTTTCTGTTACCAAACAATTTGAAAGCACCCTATATGGGAAAACAAAACATTACCAAAAACTTTTTTGTGTGTGTTTTTAAGCTACTTACGTACCAAAACGCTAAACTCAGGGAAAACAACCATTATTAATAATACGTATAACATTACCAAAATCAAGTATTTTGAGTGTTTGTGATCCGGTTACGTACAAAAGCACCAAAATGTATGCAAAATACCCGACAGGGAGAAACGAAGACATAAACAGAAACATATATTATGAGGGTTTTTGAGCTTCTTAGGTACCACAACGCTAAAACACATAAATAACATACTTAGCTACCAAAAGGACGTAATGCATGCAAAGCGCCCTCTATGGGAAAAGGATACAACATTTCCAGAAACAATTCTTTTGAGTGTTTATTAGCGTGTTAGACACCAATACACTAAAAAGCATAACTCTCTATATGGGAAAACAAAATAACTACCAAAAACGAGTCTTTTGATTGTTCTTTTCAGCTACTTACGTTCTAAAACGCTAAAACGCATGAAGACACCCTTTATGGAGAAACAGAACAGCATTAGCAAAAATAAGTATTTCGAGTGTTTTTGAGCCTGTTACGTACAAAAATGCAAAAATGCATGAGAAATACCCTATATGGGGAAATGAAAGTACTTTACGAGAAAGGTGTATTATGAGTGGTTTTGAGTTTCTTGGGTACCACAACGCGAAATAGCATGAACAACACTCTATATGGAGAAACAGAACATCATTAAGGAAAACATTTATTTTTAGTGTATTTCACATTGTTACGTACGAAAGTTCAAAATGCATGGAAAGCATGCTATATGGGGATATAAAAACATTTCCAGAAATGCGTCATTTGAGTGTTTACGAGCGTGTTAGGTACCAAAACGCTAAAAAAAAAGCATGGAAAACATCCTAAATGGAAAAAACAATAACATTACGAAAAACGTGTCTTTTGAGTGCCTTTGAGCTACTTATCAAAATGCCAAAACGCATGGAGAAACACAATAACTTTACCACAACCGTGTATTTGTAAGTGTTTTTAATTTTCTTGCGTACATAAACGCCAAAATACATGGAAAGTAAGCTAAATGGGTAAACAAAAGAACTTTTACGAGAAATGTGTATTATAAAATGTTTTTGAGCTTTTCAGGTACTAAAACTGAAAAACGCATTAATAACAATATATATAGAGTAACAGAACAATATAACCAAAAATGGGTATTTTGACTGTAATTCAAATTGTTTGGTAACAGAAAATTAAAATACATGCAATGCATCTTATATGGTGAAAGGAAACCAGATTTTCAGTATTTATAAGCGTACCAGGCACCATAACTATAAAATCATGGAAAGCACCCTATTTAGAAAACAAAACAATATTATCAGAAACCTCTTTTTTCTGAGTTTTCGAGCTATCTACGTAAGAATATGCTGGAAAGCTGCGAAAACATTTTTTTTATGGAGAAATAGAATTACGTTATGAAAAACAAGTATTTTAAGCGTTTTTGAGCTTTTTACGTAGAAAAACGTCAAGATGCATGTAAAGAACCCTATATGGAAAAACGAAAAGTCCTTATGAGAAATGTGATTTTGAGATAAACGTATGCTAAAACGTATGCTAAAACATACGCTAAAACGTATGAATAACATTCTATATGGAGAAAAGAACAACATTACCAAAAAACGTGTATTTTGAATGTATTTCACATTCTTAGGTACAAAAACACGGAAAAGCATACAAAGCACCCTATACGATAATAGGAAATGAGATTTTCAGAAACGTGTCTTATCAGTGTTCTTTAGCATGCCACGCACCAAAACGATAAAAAGCATGGAAAGCACACTATATGGGAAAACAAAACAATATTACGAAAAAAAAGTGTTTTTTTGAGTGTTTCCTAGCTACTTACGCACGAAAACGCTAAAACGCATGCAATAAACCCGTTATGGATATATATTATAACATTACCGAAAATGTGTATTTTGAGTGTTTTTGAGCTTGTTACATAGAAATATTCCAAAATGCATGCAAAATACTTTATATAAGGAAACGAAAACACATCAAGAGAAACGTGTATTATGAGAGTTTTTGAGCACCTTAGTTACCAACACTCTAAAACGTATGAATTGCGCTCTATATGGAGAAACTGAATATTACGCACACACACAAAAAAAAAAAAAAAAGTGTTTTGAGTTTTTATGAATGTTAGGTACCAACAACGCCAAATTGCATGCAAAGCCTTCAATATGGTAAACCGAAACTACATTACAACAAATGTGTCTTCTGACTGTTTTAAGTGTGTTAGGCACCAAAAGGTTTAAAAGCATGAAAAGCTACATTTATGGGAAAAGTGAAAAAAAAATGTATATATAAATAAGTTTTAAAGTGTTTTCTTCTTCTCACGTATAAAAACCCTAAAACGCATGCAAAACACCTTTATGGAGAAACAAAATAATTAAAAAAAAAGTATTTTGAGTGTTTTTTTTTAACTCGTCACGTACAAAAACGCCATATGCATGTAAATAACCATTTATGGAGAAAAGTAAAAAAAACATTACGAGAAACGTGTATCATGAATATTTTTTAATCTCCATAGGTACCAAGACGGTAAAACGAATGGAGAAATTGAACAATATTACCAAAAACGTGTACTTTGAATATTTTTCAAAGTGTTAAATAGGTTCCAAAATAACAAAAGCATGCATAGCACCGTATATGCAGAATGGAATCGAGTTATCCAGAAACGTGTCTTTTAGTGTTTGTTAGCTTGGTAGGCACCAAAACGCTAAAAAGAATGTAAAGCACTTTATATGGGGAAACAAAACGACATTAACAAAAAAAAAAAAAAACATGTCTTTTGAGTGTTTTTGAGCTACTTACGTTTCTAATTGATGAAATGCATGCAAAAAACCATTTATAGAGAAATACAATAAAAAAAACAGTTTATTTTGAATGGTTTTTGAGCTTTTTACATAGAAAATGTCAAATGCATACAAAGTGTTCTATATGGGGATAGGAAAAGATTACAAGAAACGTGTATTATGAGAGTTTTTGAGCTTTTTAGGTACCAAAATTCTAAAACGCATTAATAGCACTCTATATGAAAGAAAAAAAAACTGAATGACATTACCAAAAATGAGTATTTTATGTATTTTACTTAGGTACCAAAACGCAAACATGTATACAAAGCCTTCTAGATGGGGAAACCATACGATATTGCAAAAAAAAAACGTATCTTTTGAGTGTTTTTATTTATTACATTTTTTTTTTTTTTTTTTTTAGTGTTTAGCACCAAAACGTTAAAAAGCATGGAAACCCCCATATTTGGGAATAGGAAACAACATTACCAAAAACGAGTCTTTTGAGTGTTTTTTTTTTCATGTAGAAAACAGTAAAACATGCAAAACACCATTCATTGCTAGACTGAAAAACATTACCGAAAATAAGTATTCTGGGTATTTTTGAGCTTTTTACGTTGAAAATCGCCAAAGCCCATGTAAAGTACCCTATATGGGGAGACGAAAAGACATCACGAGAAACTTGTATTATGAGTGTTTTTGAGCTTCTTAAGTAGCAAAACGCAAAAACGCCTTAATAGCAGTCTATTTGTAGAAACAGAACAAGATTTCCGCAAACGTGTGTTTTGAGTTTTATCACATTGTTAGGTACTAAAATTACAAAATGCATGCAAATCTTGTGCTTTTCATGCCTTTTAACATTTTTGTGTCTAAACATGCAGAAAAAACACACACGTTTCTTGTAATGTCGTTTTGCATGCATTTTACATGCAAAACGACATTACAAGAAACGTGTGTGTTTCTTTCTGCATGTTTAGACAAAAAAAAAATGTTAAAAGGCATGAAAAGCACCCTATTAGGAAAGAGAAAAAAAATATTACCAAAAATGTGACTTTTGAGTGATTTAAAGCTTTTTACGTTCCAAAACGCATGCGAAACATACTTTATGATGAAAGAGAATAACATTACCAGAAACAGATACTTGGAGTGTTTTGATTTTATTATATACAAAAACGCCAAAATGCATGCAAAATACACTAACGAAACGAAAATACATAACGAGATGTGTATTATGAATTTTTTTTTTTTTTTTTGAGATTCTTTGTTATAAAATCTTAAAAGCGCAAGAATATCACTCTATATGGAGAAACAGAACATTACCAAAAAAAGTGTATTTTCAGTATACTTCACATTGTTAGGTACTAAAACGCCAAAAACCACTCTATATGTGGAAAAAATAAATAAATAAATAAGTAACTTGTCTTTTGAGTGTTTATGAGCGTGTTAGGCCCGAAAATGCTAAAAAAAAAAAAAAACATGGAAAGCTCTATATATAGAAAACAAAAAGAACCTTACCAAAAACATGTCTTTTGAGTGTTTATGAGGTATGAAACGCTACAATGCAGGCTAGAAAAACCTTTACGGAAAAAAAGAATAACATTACAAGTATTTTGAGTGTTTTTTATCCCGTTACGTAAAAAAAAATAAGAACGGCAAAATGCATGCAAAATATGGAAAAACGAAAAAAAATTATGAGAAAAGTGTATTATTAGTGTTTTTGATCTTTTTAGGTACCAAAACTCGAAAACGCACGAATAGCACTCTATATGGAGAAACAGAACAAAATTTACAAAAACGTGTATTTTAAGTGTATTTTACATTGTTAGGTACCAAACCACAAAAAGTGTTCGCAAAGAACCCTCTATGTGGAAGTGGAAAGAGATTTCCAGAAACATGTTCTTTGAGTATTTATAAGTGTGTTAGGCACTATATCACTATAAAGTATGAAAAGGAACCTATATTGGAAAACAAAAGAACACTACCAATAACGTATGTTTTCATTGTTTTTGAGCGACTTTCTTACCAAAACGGTAAAACGCATGCAAAACACTCTTTATGGAAAAACAGAACAACATTATTAAAAACAAGTACAAATGTCAAACAAATGTCAAAACGCATACAAATAACTCTGTAAGAGGGAAACGAAAAGACATTACGATTATGATTTTTTTTCCCAGCTTTTTAGGTACCAAAATGCTAAAACCCATGAATTGCAGTGTATACGGAAAAAAAAAGAACATTACCAGGAAAGTGTATTTTCAGTGTATTTCACATTATTAGGTACAAAACTTACATAGATGTACGAAACACCTATATATATCTCCTATATAAGAGATGGATACAAAATTGCCAGAAACGTATCTTTTGAGTGTTTAGTAGCGTGTTTGGAACCAAAACGTATATGGGAAACCGTATTTGGGAAAACGCATGCAAAAAGAACCCTTATAGAGAAACAGTATAAAGCTTATCAAAAACGAGTATTTTGAGTGATTTGAATTTTATTACGTAGAAAAATGCCGAAATGCATGCAAAGTACTATATATATGGAAACTAAAACACAACCAGAGACGTGTATTTTGAGTTTTTGAGCTTCTTTGTAACAAAAAGCGAAAAAGCGTTAATAGCACACTGTCTGGATAAACAGAAGAACATTACCAGAAAAAAAAAAAAAGAAACACATTATAAGAGATGTGTATTTTGAGAATTCTGAATTTTTTGTAAGAAAAAGCAAAAAGGAGTTAATAGCACTCTGTTTGGAGGAAAGAACAACATTATCAGGAACGTGTATTTTTATTTTATTTTATTTTTATTTTTATTTTTTTTCTTTCACACTGTTAGGTACCGAATCTCCAAATGGAAACAAAGCCCCTGATATGGGTTAAGGAATGGACATTACATGAAACGTATCTTTTTAAGTGTTTTTTTTTTTTTTTTTGCATGTTAGGCACATAAACTCTAAAAAGCATAAAAAGTACCAAATATGGAAATAGAAAACATTACCAAAAAAACGTGTTTATTGAGTATTTCTTAGCTTTTTTTTTTTATGTACGAGGGACACTGGTCAAGGGCAAGAAAAATAGAAAAATAAAAAAATGCCCACTGAAATGGCAGTCCCATAAAAGAGTCAAAGCAGTAGTCAAAAAACTGATGGATAAGTGTCTTGAAACCTCCCTCTTGAAGGAATTCAAGTCATAGGAAGGTGGAAATACGGAAGCAGGCAGGGAGTTCCAGAGTTTAAAAGAGAAAGTGATGAATGATTGAGAATACTGGTTAACTCTTGCGTTAGAGAGGTGGACAATATAAGGGTGAGAGAAACAAGAAAGTCTTGTGCAGCGAGGCCGCGGGAGGAGGGGAGGCATGGAATTAGCAAGATCAGAAGAGCAGTTACCATGAAAATAGCGGTAGAAGACAGCTAGAGATGCAACATTGCGGCGGTTAGAGAGAGGCTGAAGACAGCCAGTTAGAGGAGAGGAGTTGATGAGACGAAAAGCTTTTGATTCCACCCTGTCTAGAAGAGCAGTATGAGTGGAATCCCCCCCAGACATGTGAAGCATACTCCATACATGGACGGATAAGGCCCTTCCACAGAGTTAGCAGCTGGGGGGTGGAGGTGAGAAAAACTGGCGGAGACGTCTCAGGACACCTAACTTCATAGAAGCTGTTTTAGCTAGAGATGAGATGTGAAGTTTCCAGTTCAGATTATAAGTAAAGGACAGACCGAGGATGGTCAGTGTAGAAGAGGAGGACAGTTGAGTGTCATTGAAGAAGAGAGGATAGTTGTCTGTAAGGTTGTGTCGAGATGATAGATGGAGGAATTGAGTTTTTGAGGCATTGAACAATACCAAGTTTGCTCTGCCCCAATCATAAATTTTAGAAAGATCAGAAGTCAAGCGTTCTGTGGCTTCCCTACGTGAAATGTTTACTTACTGAAGGGTTGGACGTCTATGAAAAGACGTGGAAAAGTGCAGGGTGGTATCATCAGCGTAGGAGTGGATAGGACAAGAAGTTTGATTTAGAAGATCATTAATGAATAATAAGAAGAGAGTGGCTGACAGGACAGAACCCTGAGGAACACCACTGTTAATAGATTTAGGAGAAGAACAGTGACCGTCTAGCACAGGAGCAATAGGACGGTCAGAAAAGAAACTTGAGATGAAGTTACAGAGAGAAGGATAGAAGCCGTAGGAGGGTAGTTTGGAAATCAAAGCTTTGTGTCAGACTCTTTCAAAAGCTTTTGATATGTCCAAGGCAACAGCAAAAATTTCTAAAAGAGGATGACCAAGACTCAGTAAGGAAAGCCAGAAGATCACCAGTAGAGCGGCCTTGACGGAACCCATACTGGCGATCAGATAGAAGGTTGTGAAGTGATAGATGTGAAGTGATAGATAGGCAGGAAATTAAAGGAATAGGACGGTAGTTTGAGGGATTAGAACGGTCACCCTTTTTAGGAACAGGCTGAATGTAGGCAAAATTCCAGCAAGAAGGAAAGGTAGATGTTGACAGACAGAGCTGAAAGAGTTTGATTAGGCAAGGTGCAAGCACGGAGGCACAGTTTCGGAGAACAATAGGAGGGACCCCATCAGGTCCATAAGCCTTCAGAGGATTTAGGCCAGCGAGGGCATGGAAAACATCATTGCGAAGAATTTTAATAGGTAGCATGAAATAGTCAGAGGGTGGAGGAGAGGTAGGAACAAGCCCAGAATCGTCCAAGGTAGTGTTTTTAGCAAAGGTTTGAGTGAAGAGTTCAGCTTTAGAAATAGATGTGATAGCAGTGGTGCCATCTGGCTGAAATAAAAGAGGGGAAGAAGAAGAAGCAAAGTTATTGGAGATATTTTTGGCTAGATGCCAGAAGTCACGAGGGGAGTTAGATCTTGAACGGTTTTGACACTTTCTGTTAATGAAGGAGTTTTTGGCTAGTTGTAGAACAGACTTGGCATGGTTCCGGGCAGAAATATAAAGTGCATAGATTCTGATGATGGAAGGCTTAAGTACCTTTTGTGGGCCACCTCTCTATCATGTATAGCACGATAACAAGCTGTCTTAAACCGAGGTTTGGAAGGTTTAGGTCGAGAAAAAGAGTGAGGAATGTGCGCCTCCATGCCAGACACTATCACCTCTGTTATGCGCTCATTACACAAAGACGGGTATCTGACAAGGAAGCAGTAGTCATTCCAAGGAAAATCAGCAAAATACCTCCTCAGGTCCACTCAACTAGTAGAGGCAAAACGCCAGAGGCACCTTCGCTTAGGGGGATCCTTAGGAGGGATTGGAGCGATAGGACAAGATACAGATATGAAATTGTGATCGGAGGAGCCCAACGGAGAAGAAAGGGTGACAGCATAAGCAGAAGAATTAGAGGTCAGAAAAATTCAAGAATGTTGGGCGTATCTCCAAGACGGTCAGGAATACGAGTAGGGTGTTGCACCAATTTCTCTAGGTCGTGGAGGATAGCAAAGTTGAAGGCTATTTCACCAGGATGGTCAGTGAAGGGAGAGGAAAGCCAAAGCTGGTGGTGAACATTAAAGTCTCCAAGAATGGAGATCTCTGCAAAAGGGAAGAGGGTCAGAATGTGTTCCACTTTGGAAGTTAAGTAGTCAAAAAATTTCTTATAGTCAGAGGAATTAGGTGAGAGGTATACAGCACAGATAAATTTAGTTTGAGAGTGAATCTGAAGTCGTAGCCAAATGGTGGAAAACTCGGAAGATTCAAGAGCGTGGGTACGAGAGCAGGTTAAGTCATTGCGCACATAAACGCAACATCCAGCTTTGGATTGAAAATAAGGATAAAGTAGGAGGGAACAGATAAAGGGGCTACTGTCAGTTGCCTCAGACACCTGAGTTTCAGTGATGAAAAGAAGATGAGGTTCAGAAGAGGAGAGGTGGTGTTCTACAGAGTGAAAATTAGATCTTAGACCTCGAATGTTACCGAAGTTAATGAAGAAAACGTTGAAGGGGGTGTCAAGACACTTAGGGTCGTCGACAGAAAGGCAGTCCGACCTGGGGACATTTATGGTCCCCTCCCCAGATGGGGGACTCCGAGACTGGTGTAGGAGTCGCCATGATAATTTTGAAATTTTTGAGTGAAGGGTGTGTGTGTTATTAGGTGCTTGTAGTTTTGTGTGGAGGATAATACACATGCAAGATGACCTTTATGGAGAAACAGAATAACATTACCAAAATCAAGTATTGTGTGTGTGTGTGTGTGTGTGTGTGTGTGTGTGTGTATGTGTGTGTGTGTGTGTGTGTGTGTGTTTTAGCTTCTCATGTACAAAAACACCTGTAAACGAAAGTACATTACGAGAAAAGTGTATGAATACCACTCTATATGGAATAATAGGACAACATTACTAAAAATGTTTATTTTGAGTGTATATCTCATTCCTAAGTATCATAACGCCATAATGCAGGCAAAGCACCCTATATGGGGAAAGGAAACGAGATTGCGAGAAACTTGTCTTTTGTGTATTTATGAGTGTGGTAGGTACCATAACGCTTAAAAAAACGTATGAAAAGCAAACTATATGGTAAAACAAAATAAAATTACAAAAAAAAAACATCCTTTAAGAGTTTTTGAGCTACTTACGTAACAAAACGATAAAATGCTTGTAAAACACACTTCATGGAGAAACTGAAAACATTACCAAAAACAAGTATTTAAGCGTTTTTTAAGATCATTGCGTAGAAGAACACCAAAGTGCATACAAATTACACTATATGGGGGAACGAAAAGATATTAATGGAAACGTGTATTTTGAATTTTTTTTTTTAACCTCTTAGGTAACTAAACTCTAAAATGCTTAAAGGGCACTCTAAATGGAGAAACAAAACATTAGCGAAGAAACATCATTACCGAAACGTATGTTTGGAGTGTATTTCATATTTTAGGTACCAAAATGCTAAAATGCATGCAAAGCACCCAATATGGGAAAAGGAAACGAGATTTCCCCAACAAAAAAAGTGTTTTTCTAAGTGTTTATATGCTGCTAGGAACTAAAGCGCTAAAGGGCATGGAAAGCACCCTATATGGGAAAACAAAATAACATTACCGAAAACGTGCCTTTTTTAGTGTTTTTGGAGCTAATTACGTACGAAAAAGCTAGAACGCTTGCAGGAACACAATAACTTATAAAAAAAAACATATTTTGAGTTACAAAATGTAAACAAAGTATTCCATATGGGGAAACGTAAAAACATTTTAAAAAACGTGTCTTCTGAAAATTTTTTGAGCTTCTTAGGTACCAAAATAGGTACAAAAAAAAAAAAACGCATGAATAGCACTCTATATGATGAAACATTGCAGAAAACGTTTCTTTTCAGTGTTTTTGAGCTTCTTAAGTACCAAAACGCTAAAACACTTGCAAAATACCCTTTATTGCTAAACAAAATAGCTTTACAAAAGCCAGTCTTCTGAGTGCTTTTGAGATTATTACGTTGAAAAAATGCCAACAAAATATGCATAGTACCATGTATGGGGAAAAATAAAAATGCGCAAAGCGTGTGTTATGATTTTTTTTTTTTTTCAGCTTCTTAGGTACCAAAACGCGAAAAAGTTAATACCGCTCCATATGGAGAAACAAAACGTGTATTTTAAGTGGTTTTCACATTGTTAGTTACCAAAACGCCAAATTCCATGCATATCGGGACACAAAACAACATTGCAAGACGTTGCTTCTGAGTGTTTTTCTACATATTAAGCACGAAAACGCTAAAAAGAATGAAAAGCGCTCTATATGGAAATGAAAAAAAACAACAACAATACCAAAAACGTGTCTTTAGAGTGTTTTTAAGCTTCTTACGTACCAAAACGCTAAAGAGAAACATAATAACATTAGCATAAACAATTATTTTGAGTGTTTTTTTTAGTATGTTAAGTAGATAAACGCCAAAATTGAATGAAAATACACTAAATAGGAAAACGCAAGGACAGTACATGAAACGTGTATGATGAATGTTTTTGAGATACTGAGGTACCAAAACGCGAAAGTGCGTTATAAAGAAACAATATTACCAAAAACGAGTATTTTGTGTGTTTTTCTCAAAATGGGCAAAGGAAACAAGATTTAAAAAAAAAATAATGTTTATGAGCGTGCTCAGCACTAAAATGCTATAAAGCATGAAAAGCACCCTATATGGAAAAAAACAAAATAACATTACCATAAACGTTTCTCTTGGGTGTTTTTGTGCTAATTTCATACGAAAACGATAAAACACTTGCAAAACACTTTATGGAGAAACACAATAACTTTACCAAAAACGGGTATTTTGTGTGTTTTTGTGTTTGCTAGGTAGAAAAATACCAATACAAAGTATTCTATATGAAGAAACGAAAAGACATTACGAGAAACGTGTATTATGAGAGTTTTTGTGTTTCTAAAGTACCAAAAAGCTAAATCACAGAAATAGCACTGTATATGGAAAAAAAGAAAAACATTATCATAAACGTGTGTTTTGAGAGTTTTCACATTTTTAGGTACCAAAACGCCAAAAAAGCATGAAGAACACCATATATAGGAAAAGAAGCGATATTTCCAAAAACGTTACTTTTGGGTGTTTATGAGCGTGTCAGGAAACAAGACAGTAAGAAGCATGAAAAACACCCTAAATGAGAGAGAGAGAGAGAGAAAAAAAAAAACAGTAATATTACCAAAAAACGTGTCTTTTGAGTTTTTTTGTTTTTGTTTTAGCTACTTACCAAAACGCTAAAAAACATGTAATACACTTTTCTTTATGGAGAAACACAATAACATTATCAGAAACAAGTATTTTGACTGTTTTTGAGCCTGTTATTTACAAAAATACCGAAGTGAATGGAAAGTACCTTATATGAGGGAACGAAAAGACTTTACGAGAAACAGGTATTATGAGTATTTTTGAGCTTCATAGAACTAAAATGCTAAAAGGCACGAATAGCACTTACGAAAAACTTGTTTTTTTTCAATGTTTTTACAGCGTTAGGTACCAAAACTCCAAAATGCATGCAGAGCCTCCCATATAAGAAAACCAAACGACATTACCATAAACGTAACTTTTGAATGTTTTTGAGTGTGTCAGACACATAAACGCTGAAAAGCATGGAAATCACTCAATATGGTTATAGAAAGACACATTACGAAAACCGTTTCTTTTCAGTGTTTTTTTTTTATTTCTTACGTACCAAAACACTAATACGCAACCAAAATACTATTTACGGCTAAACAGAATAACATTACCAAAATTAAATATTCTTACTTTTTTTTTATCTTCTTACGTTGAAAAAGGGACAAAATATATGCAAATTCCATTATATGAGGAAAAAAAGACACGTGTATTATAAGAAATGTGTATTATAAATGTTTTTTTAGCTTCTTGGTTATGCGAATTTTTATTAATATATGGAGAAACAGAAAAACATTCCCAAAGACGTGTATTTTGAGTGTATCTTTTTTTTTTTGATAGATACCAAAACGCAAAAATTAATTGAAAGCCCTTTATGTGGGAAAAGAAGCGACATATAAGAACTTATCTTTTGAGTGTGTTTTTGAATGTTAGGCACTAAAACGCTAAAAAGCATAAAAAACACTCTATATGGCAATGGAAAAAAAAATGTGTCTTTTAAGTGTTTTTTTCAGCTTCTTACGTACACAAACGATGAAATGCAGAGAAACACCCTTTATAGAGAAAAAAAAATACTAATAATATTACCAAAAACAAGTATTTTGAGTTTTTTAGATTTTACGTATAAAAACGCCAAAAACCATGCAAAACACAGTATAGAAGGAAGCGAAAGAAAATTATTAGAGGCGTATACTATGAGTGATTTTGAGCTTCTTAGATTCAAAATGCTAAAAAATATAAATAGCACTCCATATGGAGAAAAGGAACAGCACGGCCAAATAGGTGTGTTTTAGTGTTTGTACATGGTTAGGTACCAAATCGACACAATGCATGGAAAGCTTCCTATATGGGGAAAAAAACATTACCAGCAATGTGTCTTTTGAGTGTTTTTAGTGTGTTAGGCACCAAAACGCTAAAAAAAAAAAAAAAAAAAAAAAAAAAAAAAAAAAAAAAAAAAAACTTAGAAAGTACCCTATATGGGAAAAACAAATGACCAAAAACGACTTTTGTGTGTTTTTGAGCTATTAATGTATCAATACGCTAAAACGCAGGCGAAACACTCTTTATAGAGAAACATTACTAAAAAGACATATTTTAAGTGTTTTGGAGCTTTTTACATAGAAAAACATCAAAATGCATGCAAAGTATTATGTATGGGGAATGAAAAACGCATTACGAGAAATGTATTTTATAAGTGTTTTTGAGATTCTTATGTAGAAAAACGTGAAAACGCGTTAATAGTAATCTATATGGAGAAACAAAACAACATTAGAAATATATATATATATATATATATATATATATATATATATATATATATATATATATATATATATATATATATATATATATATATATATATATATATATATATATATATAATGTGTGTATTTCACAATGTTAGGTGCTTTAAAGCCAAAATGGAGGCAAAACACCCTATATAAGGAAAGGAAATAACATTTCCAGAAACATGTCTTTTCATTGTTTATGGACGTCTTAAGCAGCAAAACACTGAAAAACACTGAAAAATAAAAAAAAAAGACGTCTCCTTTTGCCAAAGTGTTCTTGAGCTACTCGCGTATTAAAACGCTAAAACAAATGCAAAACACACTTCATGGAGAAACACGACATTACCAAAAAGAACTATTTTGAGTTTTTTATCATGTTTTTATCTACCAAAACGTCAAAAAGGATGGGAAATTCCCTGTATGGGGAAAGGAAAGGACATTGGGAGAAGCGTGTATTGGTATGATTGTTTTTGTGGATATAAAGTACTATAACTCGAAAACGCATAAATAGACCTCTATATGCAGAAAAAGAACAATATTAACAAAAACATGTATTATAAGTGTATTTCACATTGTTATGTACCAAATCACTAAAATGCACGCAAAGCAACATATATAGTAAAAGAAAATGAAATTTCAATAAATATGTCTTTTTAATGTTAATGTGCAGTGAAGCACCAAAACATTGAAAAAAAAAAACGTGGAGAGCTCTCTATATAGGAAATCAAACCAACATGGAGTGTTTTTAGCTACTTACGAACTAAAAACGCTAAAACGCATGCAAGACACCTTTTATGGACAAAAAATAACTTCACCAAAAGCGTGCATATTGAGTGTTTTTGACTTTGTTACGTAGAATGACACCAACATGCATACAAAATACAATGCATGGGGAAACGAAACGACATTACAATGAAGGTGTTTTAGGAAGGTTTTTTTGAGTTTATTATGTAAGAAAAATTTAAAATGCATGAATAGCACTCCATATGGTGAAAAACATCAAAAACCTGGACTTTCAGTGCCTTTCACATCGTTAGGTACCAAAACGCTAAAATGCAATCAAAGACCTTTATACGAGGAAACAAAGTGACATTACCAGAAACGTTTTGAGTGTGTTAGGCACATAAACGCTAAAAAGCACGGAAGCACCATATATGGAATAGAAAACATCTCGAAAACGTGCCTTTTGAGTGTTTTAAAGTGCTGAAACGTTTGTAAAACAATCTTAACTGAGAAAACAGAATAGCCGAATATTTAGAGAAACGTTCTTTATGAGTGTTTTTGACCTTATGTACCAAAACGCCAAAATGGATGCAAAGCAGTCTTATGGAGGAAATAACATTTCCAGAAATACCTTTGTCTCTGAAATGTTTATGAGCGTATTAGGTGCAAATAAGCTAAAAAGAACAGAAAGCTCCTTATATGGGAAAACAAAACATTACCAAAAATGGAACTTTTGAGTGTTTTTGAGATACTTACGTATTAAAACGCTTAAATGCATGAATAACACCCTTTATGGAGAAACACATCTTTACCGAAAACATTTATTTTGAGTATTTTTGAGCTTATTACGTAGAGAAATGCCAAAGTGCATATAAAGTACCCTATATGGGAAAAGAAAAGACAGTACGAGAAACGTGTATTATGAGTGTTTTTAGCTTCTGAGATATCAAAACACTAAAACGCTTAAATCGTACTTTATATGGAGAAACAGAACAATATTACCAGAAATCTGTATATTAAGTGTATTTCTCATTATTTCCTGCCATAACGACAAAATGCCTCCTATATGATGAAAAGAAACGACATTTCCAGAAACGAGTCTTTTGAGTGTTTATGATTGTGTTATGCTTAAAAACGCCTAAAAGCATTGAAAGCATCCTACATAGGAAAAGAAAAAAAAACATTACCAAAAACGTGTATATTGATTATTTTTTAGTTATTTACGTACCAAAAAAAACTAAAAAGCTTGCAAAACACCCTTTGTGAAGAAACATAAGAACTTTACCCCAAAAAATGTATTTTGGGTGGTAGGTACCAAAATAATAAAATACATGCAAAACTCTCTATATGTGGAAACCAAGCTACATTATCGTAAAAGTGTCTTTTGAGTGTTTTTGGAAGTGTTAGGCACCAAAAAGATGAAAAGCATGGAAAACTCCCTATATGGTAATATAAAATATTAACAAAAACATGTCTTTTAAGTGTTTTTTTTTTTTCAAATTGTTAAGTAACAACGGTAAAAAGCACTCAAAATATCCCTTATGGAAAACAAAAACATTACCAAAAACAAGTATTTGAAGTGTTTTTCACTTTGTTACATACAAAAAAAAGGAGAAATGCATGAAAAATACAATATATAGAGAAACGAGAGGACATTACAAGAGACGTATATTACGAGAGTTTTTGAGCTTCTTAGGTACCAGAATGGTAAAACGCATGAATAGCACTCAATATGGATAAACAGAGCAAAATTACAAAAAACGTGTATTTTCAGTGTGTTTCACATTGTTAGGAACCCAAACTCCAAAATGCATACAAAGCCCCAAAGAGGAGGCAGTTTGCGCTACCCTAAGCAGAAAAAAATTGCTACAAAATCACCAGACTTGAATACAAAAACGAAATTTTAACAAGGAGTGTAAAATTTTGTCTGCTCATGATGGCGGGTAACGCGCTACCCTTAATCGCTGCAGTTTCCCCGATTGTGCACTGTAAGTAAGGGAAAGTTAGGTAGGGTCTGTGCGCCACCCAGCCGGGTCTACGCGCTAGGTTGAGGAGGGGGTTCCGCCAGGGGGGGGGGGTCAGTGCGCTATGGCATGTCGGGTCATCGCGCTAGGTGCCTTAAGTTCTTTGTTTTAATCTACAAGCTATCAAAATCACTCTCAATAGGTAGTTAATAAATCCTCTTGCCTCTCAAGGAGTAAAAGCTTTGGAAAAATAATTGAAAGATTGCAAACTAACTTTTTTTTATTTTTTAAAATAGTGTATTGACAAACATAAAAACTGTGCTTTAGTTATGAATATCATAAACAAATAAATGTCCCACAGAGTTCAAAACAAAAATCTTAACAATACTCTGGGAAAAGTTTCATTTACCAGTATCAAAATAACAAATAAATGTCGCACAGAGTTAAAAACGAAAATCTTAAGAATATTCCGTGAAATGTTTCATTTAACAGTGTCAAAATAACAAATAAATGCCTTTCAGAAATCGAAACGAAAATCTTAAGAATACTCCGTGAAAAAAATCATTCAACAGTATCAAAATAGCCTAATTACATTTATTACAAAAAACTCAGTATCCATTGTATCAATGTCCTCCTGAGACTTTTCACTCAAATTCATCTCACTCAGACATTCTGCATGCCACCAGCTGTCACACAATACACATTTTATCCTTAACTTTCCTTTTGTTTCACATTGACATTTTCCACAGAGCTCGTTCATATCATCAATTACATCATCCGAGTCATCGTCCAAGACTGGCTCATCCGCACTCTCTGAAGTTTCTGTTTCCTTGTCTTTCTGCTTTTGGGAAACATACTGAAGTGTCCTGAATCGTTTTTCTTTCCTTTTTCTCTTTTCTTTTTCTTTCCTGTTGTTTTCCTTCTGCCTTTTCTTTTCCTCCATTCTCTTTCTCTTTGCTTCAGCTTCTTGTTCTTTAATTTTTTTCTCTCTTCTCTCTTTCTTTTTCTTTCCATTTTCTCCCTCTCCTCCTCTCGTTTCTTTCTCTGTTTCTCTTCAATCATTTGCCGGTACTCAACACCGCTTATTGAGCATGGCAATACTGCGATGGTCTTTTTTAATCCTTTTTTCTTCGGGAATGAGGGCAGCGTGAGGTAATCATCAATCGTTTTGGAATTTTTCTTTGTAGAAGGCAGAGGTTGTGGAGCAGGCTGGGATGTGTAAGGCAGGGGTTGTGGAGCAGGCTGGGATGTGGAAGGCAAGGGTTGTGAGGCAGGCTGGGATGTGTAAGGCAGGGGTTGTGAGGCAGGCTGGGATGTGGAAGGCAGGGGTTGTGAGGCAGGCTGGGATGTGGAAGGCAGGGGTTGTGAGGCAGCCTGGGATGTGTAAAGCAGGGGTTGTGAGACAGGCTGGGATGTGGAAGGCAGGGTTTGTGAGGCAGCCTGGTATGTGGAAGGCAGGGGTTGTGAGGCAGGCTGGGATGTGGAAGGCAGGGACTGTGAGGCAGGCTGTAAGGTTTTCTCCAACAACACCTTCCAGTCTTCATAGGGTGGGTCATCCATGTCGCATCGCTCCTCGTACCGCTTCATGAATTTTAGAGTTGTTCCTTCCCCTAATGACAGGCTCAGCTACATCAGCTCAAAAATGTTGGAGAATGCTGAGAGAGTGGGAGTTCTTTGTTCTGGCCCAGGGAACTTGGATTTGGCTGCTGGTGAAGCAGAAGGAACAGAGGTTGAGATTGTTGGGGTACATGCGGGAAGAGCAGTGATGCCAAAAGATGCTGAGGTAGGGAGAGTGACTGGAGCAGCGCTGGAGAAACTGCAGCTTGGCTTCAGCTTGTCTGAGTTGAGTACAACCTCAGGGTTAAAAGGATAGATCCCAGACTTAACAAATCCCTTGTAAGCAAGCTCTGGTCGTGCTGTAGTGTCCCAAGCTTTCTTTAGTGTGCGGGCAAACGTGCACATGGTGACACTCTCTCCAGTTTGGTACTGAAACTTTCTGACGGCTTCACTCCATGCTAGTTTGATTGCCCCAAAGAAAGCTTGATCCAGTGGCTGGATAAGGTGACTGGCATGCGCCTTCAGGCAGTAAAGGATGACACCATTCTCGTTACACAGCGTGCTGATTGCCAGGGAATGATGGCTGGAATGGCCGTCCACAAACAGCAACACTAGTCGCTTTTCTCCCAATTTGGGAATGAAGATGTCCCTCAGAAAGCTAAGAAAGACCACCTCAGTGATCCAACCATTTGGAGTTTTTTGAAAAAAAAGCCTCTTCAAAACCTTCCAACGCATTGAAGCGAGGGTCTCTGGGAAAGATCAGCAGCGGTGGAAGGTACTGCCCCATGGCAGAGGAGCAGGCCAACATTGTCACTTGCTGCCGTGTGCCACTTGTGACAGAGTAGACGTGTTTTGCTCCTGTCATGCTGATGATTCTCTTTGTCTTTGGACATATATTAAAACCACTTTCATCAGCATTAAAGATCCGGTCAGGAGAGGTCAACAAAGTGGGATCGATGGTGTCCAGGTAATGTTTCATTTGCTGAAACCATTCACCTATAGCATCCTTTGTCACAATTGCTCTCTCACGGCCAAGGGGTTGTCCAATTCTTTCCCGTATCTCTGGATGCCTCTTGAAAAAGGCTCGCATCCAATCCTTTCCAGGGCGGTTGTTTTTGAAGACAGTCCTCTCTTCCCTATCATCGAGAATGGTTTTCACCATGTCTTTGAGGTCGTCTTTGGTCCGTCCAAAACCTCGTTGAGACACTTCAATCAGCCAATCTACTAGCTTCTTCTCCTCTTCCATTGACAGAACTGTTTTGGGAGCAGGCTGCAAAGGTCTTCTTCCCCTGACCTTATCCCCAAGGGTGGCGTAAGGGATACCAAAAGTTTTGGAGGCGGCATTCAGGGACATCTGTTTAGATCTTACCAGCTCCACAGCTTTCTCCACTTGTTCTTGTTTGTACCGCTGTGTTGATGCCATTTCAGCAAGGGCTGTTGAAAAGGATCAGAGCAAAAATACAAATTAACATGCATAATGGAATAATATTTTTTTTTTTCATTTTTTCCAAAAAAAATATTAGGCTATCCTGGCATTCTCCGCTTTACAAGTTAAAATAGCTTGTGAGTAGCATCTCTCCAATGTTTTTCACGATAACATTAACCATACTGAAAATGCAGATAGCCTAAAAAGAGAAAACAAAAAACAAAACAAGCACTCTAGCCTAGTGTTGCTTTTGCCTGGTGGGCGCGCGACCCGCCATGAGCGTTTGTGGCGGGTTTGCGCGCTACCCACGCCCTCTCCTATTTGCTGACACTCAGGCATGTTTATCCTCAACCATTTGACAGTCATGTATTATAACAAAGAATTGATTGACAAGTTATGTCAGTTTTGTATCAAAATAGGTAGCAGTGACTAACACTGATATTCATGTGTGTTAACGAAACAGTTAGCGGAAGACAGCTTACCTCAGTATAGCGGAAGACGCACTGCCTCTCTCTCCCTGGCGCAAACACAACACTGGAACGGTACTGGCGGGAAAATTTGAACTACGGCCCGCCATTTAAACACTCTGTTTGTGTGTTATGAGATTTAACGCGGGGCTTAGCGCACAGATCCGACTGGCGCACAGACCCTCCAGTACTCTATATAGGGGAAAAAAAATTCAAGAAAAGAGTCTTTTGAGTGCTTATGAGCGTATTAGACAGCAAAACGTAAAAAAAAAAAAAAAAAAAAAAAAAAAAAAAAAAAAAAAAATTCAAGAAAAGAGTCTTTTGAGTGCTTATGAGCGTATTAGACAGCAAAACGTAAAAAAAAAAAAAAAAAAAAAAAAAAACATGATTATGATATATGGGAAAACAAAAATCTTTAATTAATTCAATTTCAGTGTTTTTGAGTTACGTACCAAAACGGTAAAACGCAGACAAAACAACCATTCTGGAGAAACAAAATAATATTACCAAAAAATATAATTTTCAGTCTTTTCAGCATGATACGTGTAGAACCGCTAAAATGCATGGAAATAAAGCTTTATGGGGAAAAGAAAAGACATTACGAGAAACGTGTATTATGAGTGATTTTGAGATTCTTAGGTACCAAAACACTAAAACACATGATTAGCACTATATAAGGAGAAAAAAAAAACCTGTATGCATTTGACAGTTAGCCGCCATAATGACAAAATGCATGCAAAGCACCCTATATAGAGAAGGGAAACATTTAAAGAAACGTGTCTTTTCAGTGTGTTTGAACGTGTTAAACACCAAAACGCTATAAAGCATGGAAAGCACCTTATATGAGAAAAAAAAAAAAAAAAAATCATTAATAAAAAAACGTGCCTTCTGAGTGTTTTTGGTTTACATACCAAAACACTAAAAACAAACGCCTTCGAAACTCATTTTATGGAGAAACAGAATAATATTACCATTTCGTGTATTATCATACTTGTTGAGCTTCTTAGGTACCAATATGCTGAAATGCATGAATAGCACTCTATATGGAGAAACAAAACAATATTAAGAATAACGTGTATTATGAGTGTTTTTAGGTTCTTAGGTACCGAAACGCTAAAACGCAATAATAGCACTCTATATACAAAAAAAAAGAACAACATTACCAAAAACGTGCATTTTGAGTGTATTTTCCATTGTTTTGTACAAAAACGCCAAAATGCATGGGAAGCACTGTGTATTGGGAAAGTAAACTGCATTACTATAAACGTGTCTTCTGAGTATTTATGAGCGCGAGAGGCACCAACACGATAAAAAGCATTAGAATCACCCTACATTGGTCCATTTTTCAGTGATTTTTAGCTACTTACGTGCTAAAACTATAAAACGCGCTTATAAAAACTATTATAAAGAAACAGTATAACATTACCAAAGTATTGAGTGGGAAACGAAAAGACATTACTATTTAAGCTTCTTAGGTAGCAAAACGCGAAATAAGGAGAAAAAAAAAATGAGAAAAAGAATATTACTAAAACTTGTTTTTTTTTTTAGTGTTTTTCACATTATTAGGCACCAAACCGCCAAAATTAATGTTAAGTGTCATATAAGAGGAAACGTATAAAAACACAAAAAATGCATGGAAAGTAACCTATATTTGGAAACGAAAAGACATTATTATAAATGTATACTATGAGTATTTTTGAGCTTCTTAGGTGTTAAAACACTCTATATTGAGAAACAGAACAATATTAGCAAAAACGTGTATTTTCAATGAATATCACATTGTTAGGTACCAAAACGCCTAAATAAGAACATAAGAACATAAGAAATAAGGGAAGCTGCAAGAAGCGACCAGGCTTGCACGTGGCAGTCCCTGTATGAAACACTCCTACCTATTTCCATCTGTTATCCCCATCCATAAACTTGTCTAATCTTCTCTTAAAGCTCTCTAGTGTCCTAGCACTAACTACATGATTACTGAGTCCGTTCCACTCATCTACCACTCTATTCGAGAACCAATTTTTTCCTATCTCCTTCCTAAACCTAAATTTTTCAAGCTTGAACCCGTTATTTCTTGTTCTACCCTGGTTGCTGATCCTAAGAATTTTGCTTACATCTCCCTTGTTATAACCCTGATACCACTTAAAGACTTCTATCAGGTCCCCTCTTAACCTACGTCTCTCTAGAGAATGTAAATTTAACCGCTTCAACCTCGCTTCGTAAGGAATACTCCTCATCCCCTGTATCCTTTTAGTCATTCTCCTCTGTACTGATTCTAATAGACCTATATCTTTCCTGTAATGTGGGGACCAGAACTGCACAGCGTAGTCTAGATGAGGTCTGACCAGCGCCAAGTATAACTTTAATATTACTTCCGGCCTTCTACTTTTAACACTCCTAAAAATGAATCCTAGTACCCTATTTGCCTTGTTTCTGGCTTCTATGCATTGTTTCCCTAGACGGAGTTCAGAGCTAACTATAACTCCTAAATCTTTCTCGTACCCTGTACCTACCAGAGTTTGGGTGTTTAATGTGTACCTATTGTGTGGGTTTCCTCTACCTACGCTAAGCACTTTGCATTTATTGATATTAAATTGTATTTGCCATCTATCCGTCCATTCATTCATTCTATCTAAATCTGTCTGCAAGGCGATGGCATCCGCTTCTGACCTAATTAATCTACCTATCTTTGTGTCATCCGCAAATTTACTAACATCGCTACTAATTCCACTATCCAAGTCATTGATATATATTAGAAATAATAATGGCCCTAATACTGATCCCTGTGGCACCCCACTAATGACATGACCCCACTCGGATTTCGAGCCGTTTATTAGCACTCTCTGTCGCCTGTTACCAAGCCATGACCCTATCCAACCTAACACCTTCCCGTCTATCCCGTGCGCCCTAACCTTTCTCAGGAGCCTTTGATGGGGCACCTTGTCGAATGCTTTACTAAAGTCCAGATATAAGATATCATAACTATCACCATTATCTACTGCCTCGTACACCTTACTGTAAAAACTTAACAAGTTTGTCAGGCAAGACTTCCCCTTCGTGAAGCCATGCTGTGACTGATTTATCAAGTTATGTTTGTCTAAATGTTCCCTAATGTTCCTAGCTATTATTGACTCTAACATTTTACCTACAACTGAAGTTAAGCTGACAGGTCTATAATTAGACGCTAAAGTTTTATCCCCTTTCTTAAAGATGGGTACTACATTAGCCTGCCTCCACATTTCTGGTACCTCACCCGACTCCAGTGATTTCCTAAAGACAGAAACTAACGGCTCACTAATAATCTTTTTACATTCCTTCAGTACTCTGGGATATATTTCATCAGGTCCTGGTGACTTGAACTTTTTTAGCCTATCTATCTCCTGCTCCACTATCTCCCTAGTTATGGAAATATCCGTCAGCTTCTCATACTCATCTGCTCTAAACACCTGTTCACTATCTGGCATATCCTGCATGTTTTCCTGAGTGAAGACAGTTAAAAAATAATCATTCAGAAGTTTACTAATCTCCTCCCCAGAACTAACCAGCTCCCCATCTGCTGCCTTTAATGGACCTACAGTATCCTTATTTTTCGTCCTGTATACCTGATAAAATCCCTTGGGGTCCGTCTTCGCCTGGCTGGCTACCTTTAATTCATAATTGTAAATACATGTAAAGCACCCTATAAGGGGAAAATAAATTAGTTTACCAGAAACGTGTCTTTGAGTGTTGATGAGTGTGTTAAGCACCAAAACGCTGAAACACATGGAAAGCACTTTATAGGTAAATGCAAAAGAACATTTCATAAAACGTGCCTTTTGAGTGTTTTAAACTTGTTAAGTACCAAAACGCTAAAATGCATGTAAACAACCTTTATAGAGAAACAAAATAACATTACTAAAAACAAACACACTATGAGTGTGTTTGGGCCTCTTAAATATAAAAACGCTAAAATGCATGCATTATACACTATATAAGGAAAGAAAAAGACATTACCAAAAATGTGTATTATTATAAGAGTTATGAAAATTTTGAGTTACTTAGGTGCATACCAAAACATTTAAACGCATGAATAACACTCTATATGGAGAAAAGGAAAACAAATATTTTGAGTGTTTTTAACATTGTTAGGTACCAAAACGTGAAAATACATGCATAACCTCCTATGTGTGGAAATTAGACATTGCCATAAAAGTGTATGAGTCCTTTTAACCGTTTTAAGTACCAAAAAGCTATAAAAAAAACATAAAAAACACCCTATATGGGAAAAGAGAGAGAGAAAAAAAAAACATTACCAAAAATTTTTCTTTTTTTTATTTTCAGCTTCTTACGTAACAAACCCCTCGAACGCACGCAAAATATTCTTTATGGAAAAATAAAATAACATAAAAAAATAAGTATTTTGAGTGTGTTTTAGCCTGTTACGTAGAAAACGCGAAATGCATGCAAATTACCATGGATTAGTAAACGAAAAGACACTATGAGAAACTTGTAGTATGAGTGTTTTCTAAGCTTCTTAGGTATAAAAACTCTCAAACACATGAATAGCACTCTATACGGAGAAACAGAACAGTATTACCAAAAACATGTATTTTGAGTGCTTTTCACATTATTAGGTACCGAAACGCGAAAATGCACTCATAGCACCCTATATGGGAAGGGATATGAGATTTCCAGAAACGTGTCTTTTGACTGTTTATGAGGTGTTGGGCACCTTAAACGCTAAAAAGCATCGAAAGCACCTTATATAGGAAAAGCAAAACAACATTATGAAAAAAAAGTGTCTTTTCAGTATTTTTGAGTTTCTTACGTATAAAAAAAATACTAAAACGCATGCAAACACCCTCTATGGAGAAACACAGTAACTAATGAAAAAAACGTGTATTTTCTCTTTTTTGAGCTTGAAATGCATGCAAAGTACCCTATATGGGTAAACGAAATAACTTAATAAGTTTCTTAGGTACCAAAACGCTAAAACGTATAACACTCTATATGGAGAAACAGAAGAAGAGAACAAAAAAAAAAATGTATTTTGAGTGTTTTCACAATATTAGGTATTAAAACGCAAAAATACATGGAAAAACTTCTTTATAGGGAATCGAAACGATATTACAAGAAATGTGTCTTTTGAGTGTTTTTTAAGCGTATTACGCACAAAAAGCGTAAAGAGCATGGAAAGAAACACATGAGAATAAAACAAAACAAAAAAAAAAAAAGAAACGCTGCCCAAACATATCTTTTGATTGTTTCTCATCTTACGTACCAAAACCCCTAAAAATGATTGGAAAACTCCTTTAATGGAGAAACAGAATATCATAAAAAAAAACTTTTTTAAGATTTTTAGTGTTTTTTTTTAGTTTGTTACGTACAAAACTCCAAATGCATGTAAATTTCCATATATGGAAAAACGAAAAGACAGCGAAAAATTTGTATTATGAGAGTTTTTGTTCTTATTAGGTATCAAAATGTTAAAATACATAAATAGTCCTCTATATGGAGAAAAAGACAACATTATGAAAAACGTGTATTTTGACTTTTTCACATTGTTAGGAACTATAACACCAAAATGCATACAAAGCCCCTCTATGTGGAAAAGACGACATTACATGAAACGTGTCTTTTGAGTGTTTTCGAGAGTGTTTAAGCACCAAAACGTTAAAAAGGATCAAATCACTATATATAAATACAAAATAATATTACGAAAAACGTGTCTTTTAAGTGTTTTAAACTGTTTACGTACCAAAAAACACCCTTTATGGCTAAACAAAATAACATTATGAAAAATAAGATTTCTGCGAGTTTTTGATCTTGTTACATTGAAAAAGACCCAAATGCATGCAAATTACAATATATAGGAAAACGAAAAGACATTACTAGTAGCGTGTATATTGAGTGTTTTTGAGCTTCTAAGGACCGAAACGCGAAAACATGTTAATAGCACTCAATATGCAGAAACAGAACAACATTAACAAAAACGAGTATTTTCGGTGTTTTTCACATTGTTAGGTACCAAACGCAAAAATGCATGCAAAGCCACTTCAATGGAAAAAGAAAAAAAAAACAAAAAGAAACGTATCTTTTGAGTGTTTTCTACATGTTAAGTACTAAAACATTCAAAAGCATGGAAAGCTTCCTATATAAAAAAAAAAAAAAAGTAGAAAACATTACCAAAAAGGTGCCTTTTCAGTATTTTCTACTTATTACGTATCAAAACGCTAAAACATATGAAAAACACCCTTTATGGAGGAAAAGAATAACATTAACAAAAAAAAAGGATTATCAAAAAGTATTTTGAGTGTTTTTGTTTTTCAGTGGTACAAAAACGCCAAAATACATGCAAGATACGCTATAGAGGGAAACGAAAGGACATTACGAGAGACGTGTATAATGCGTGTTTTTGAGCTTCTTAGATACGAAAAAGATAAAACAAATGAATATCACTTTATATGGAGAAACAGATGAGCATTACGAAAAAAAAACATTTGCAATGTATTTCACATTATTAGGTAACAAAATGGCAAAATGTATGCAAAGCATCCTATAAGTAAAAAAAAAAAACATTTTCAGAAACAGGTTTTTGAATGTTTTTGCGCGTAACAGTCACCAAAACGCTAAAAAGCATGGAAAGTACCCTATATAGAAAAAAAAAATAATAATGTCTTTTGAGTGTTTTTGAGCTACTTACATACCAAAACACTAAAACTGATGTAAAACACCATTTATGGAAAAACAATAATATTGCGAAAAAAAAAGTATTTTTTTTTTTTTTTGTGTGTGTTTTTGAGCTTTTTACATGTAAAAACGCCATAATGTATGGAACGCACGAAAGGACATTACGTTCTATATGGAGAGACAGAAAAAAACATTACCAAAAACGTGTGTTTTTCGGTGTATTTCATATTGTTAGGTAGCAAAACGCCAACAAGCACTAACACCCTATATACAAACGTGCCTTTTAAGTGTTCATGAGCGTGTTAGGCACCAAACACTAAAAAACATGAAAACCACACTCTATGGGAACACCAAACAACATTACCAAAAACGTGTCTTTTGAGTGATTTGAGGTATTTACCCACAAAACGCTAAAACGCTATCAAAACACAAATTATGGAGAAACACAATAACTTTACTAAAAACTTGAATTTTGAGTGTTTTGAATTTGTTTTTGTACAAAAACGCAAAAATGCATGGAAAATACCCTAAATGGGAAACGAAGGAACATTACGGGAAACGCGTACCGTGTGTTTTTGCAACTTCGTTGTGCTAAAACGCACAAATAGCAATCTAAATGGAGAAACAGAATATTACTAAAAACGTGCATTTTGAGTATTTTTTTCAATATATTTAGGTGCCAAAAGATCAAAGTGCATGGAAAGCACGCTCTTTGGGGAAACGAAAAAAAAAAAAAACATTTCCAGAAATATGTCTTTTGAGAGTTTATGACCGTGTTAGGCACCGAAATGCTAAAAAGCATGGAAACACCATATATAAGAAAACCAAACATTACCAAAAACGTGTCTTTTGAATGTTTTTTTTCTTCAGATATTTACTTACTAAAATGCTAAAACGAATGCAAAACACCCTTTATTGAGAAACACAAGAACATTACCAGAAACATGTATTTTGAAATATATATAAAAAACTACAAAATGCATGCAAAGTAACCAATATGGGGAAACAAAAAGACATTAAGAGAAACGTATATCATTACTGTTTTTGAGCTTCTTAGATACTAAAACGCTAAAACACATGAATAGCACTATAGATGGAAAAATAGAACATTACCAAAAACGCGTCCTTTCAGTGTATTTCACATTGTTAGGTACCAAAGCTCCAAAATCCACGCAAAGAATCCTATATGGGGATAAGAAACTATTTCCAAAAAACGTCTCTTTTAAGTGTTTATGTGCGTTTTAGGCACCAAAATGCTAAAAAGCATGGAAAGTACCCTATATGGAAAAATAAAACATTAGCAAAAACGTATATTTTGAGTGTTTTGAGCAAAATACACAATATCTTTACCGGAAACGTGAATTTTGAGTTTTTTTTTTTTCAGCTTGTTACGTACAAAAACGCCAAAATGCATGTGTAGGTACGTTATATTGGGAAACGAGATAACATTATGAAACACGCGTATTATATGTGTTTTTGAGCTCCATAGGTATTAAAACGCAAAAATTAAATTCCATATGGAGAAAAAGAACATTACCGAAAACGTGTATTTAGAGTGTTTTTTTTTTCACATTGTTAGGTACCAAAACATCAAAATTTAAACCACTCTCTATTGGGAAACGAAACATTTCCAGAAGCAGGTCTTTTGAGTGTTTATGAGTGTGTTAGACACCAAACACTATAAATCATGGAAAGATTTCTATATTGGAAAACAAAACAACATTTTAGTTATTTGGGTACCAAAACGATATGGAGAAAAAGAACAACATTACCAGAAAAAAAAATACCAGAAAAATGACAAAATGTATGGAAAGTATTCTATATGAAAAAACTAAAAGACATTACGAGAAACGTTTAGTATGGGAGTTTTGAAATTAATAGGTACCAAAATGTTAGAACGCATGAATAGCATTCACACTATATGGAGAAACAGAACAATATTACGATGAACGTTAATATAGATTTTTTTTTTTTTTTTTTTTTACAATTTTAGGTACCAAAAGGCTAAAGTGTATACAAAGCCTCTTTAATAGGAAACCAAACGACATTACAATAAAAATGTCTTTTGAGTGTTTTGAGCGTATTAGGCACCAAAATATTAAAAGGTATGAAAATCACCCTATATGTGAATACAAAACAATATTACGAAAAATAGTCTTTTATTTTTATTTTTTTTTTTTTTTGAAAACACTAAAACACATTTAAATCACCCTATATGGCTAAAACAAAATAGTATTACCAAAAGCAAGTATTCTGAGTGTTTTTCAGCTTGTAACGTTGAAAATGCCAAAATGCATGTAACCCTATATGTACCCTATATGGGGAAACAAAAAGATATTGCGCGAAACGTATTATAAGTGTTTTTCATCTTAGTTTCCAAAACGCCTTAATAGTACTCTATATGGAGAAGCAGAACAACATTACCAAAAATATGTATATTTTGAGATGATTTTCACATTGATATTTAGCAAAACGCCAAAATGCATGCATATGGGGAAACGAAACAACATTGCAAGAAACGTATCTTTTGAGTGTTTTTTTGTGTTTGGCACCAAAGCGCTAAAAAGCATGTAAAGCAACTTTTAAGGGAATAGAAAAGAACATTATTAAAAACGTGTCTTTTAAGTGTTTTTAAGCTTATTACGTACCAAACGCTAATACGCATGCAAAACACCCTCCATGGAGAAACAGAATGAAATTTGAAATTTAAGTATTTTGAGTGTTTTGAGCTTGTTACGTACACAAACAGCCAATTGCATTGAAGATACACTAAATATTGAATTCAACGCAAAGACATTACGAAAAACCTTTGTTATGAGTGATTTTGAGTTTTTTTAGGTACCAAAACAAGGAAACCTTTAAAAGGCCACTATATGGAGAAACAAAGCAACATTACTAAAAACGTCTATTTCAAATGTTCTTCATGTTGTTACTTACCAACACGCCAAAATGCATGCAAAGCCCCTTATATGGGGGAAAAAAAACGACTTTACAAAATGCGTATCTTTTGAGTGTTTCTGTGCACGTTAGGCACCAAAACGCTGAAAAGCATGCAAAAGCACGGTAAATGGAAAAAAAAAATACATTACCAAATTAGGAGAAATGAGTATTGTGAGTGTTTTTTAGCTTATTAGGTACCAAAATGCTAAAACGCATGAATAGATCAACATGGGGGAAACAGAACATTAACAAAAACTGTATTTTCTGTGTTTTTCACTTTGTTATGTATCAAAAACGCCAAAGCATACAAAGCACGCTATGTATAAGGGACATTACAAGGAATGTGTCTTTTTAGTATTTTTGAGCGTGTAAGGAACTAAAACACTATAAAAGCATGAAAAGCACCTTATATGGGAAAGTAAAACAAAATTACCAAAAAAAAAGTGTTTTTCGAGTGTTTTTGAGCTATTTGCGAACCAAAACGCTAAAACGCATGCAAAACTCATTTTTTTATTTTTTATAACTAACGGCAAAATGCATGCATAGTACCCTACATGTGGAAACGAAGGCATAACGAAAAACATGTATTATGAGTGTTTTCAGCTTAGTTACCAAAACGTGAAAAAAGCATGAAGGCACTCTTTATGGAGAAAAAGAACAAGATTACCAGAAAGGTATATTTTCAATGTATTTCACATTATTAGTACCAAGATGGAAAAAAAAAAACTTTCAAAATACCCTATATGGTTAAAAGAAACGGCATTTCCAAAAACGTTTCTTTTGACTGTTTATAACTGTGATTTGAGTCTTTGAACCAATTCACAGGCAAAAATTCCCGTGATGGAGAATCACAATAACTTTACCAAAAAAACGTAAATTTTAAGTGTTATTGAGATTTTACGTATAAAAACGCCAAAATGCATGCAAAATACCCTATTAGCATGATAGGCACAAAAACGGTTAAAAGCATGGATTGCACCCTATACAGGAAAACAAAGCAACATTACCAAAAACTGGGAAAATTGGGAATCAAAAAGTTTCTTAGGTACCAAAAACCTAAACCCTATAAATAGCACTCTTTATAAAAAAAAAAAAAAAAAGGCAGAATAACATTACTTACAACGTGTATTTTAAATGTTTTTTACATTGTTACCAAAACGCCAATATCCATGTAAAGCATCCTATATGAAGAAACCAAACGACATTACTAGAACTCTTTCTTTTCGTTGTTTTTGAGTGTTAGGAATCATAATGCTAAAAAGCATGGACTTCACCCTATATGAAAATACAAAACAACATTACGAAAAGCGTGTTTTTTTGAGGGTTTTAGAAATTCTTACGTACATAACGCTAAAACGCATGCAGAATAACCTCTACGGCTAAACAGAATAACATTACCAAAAATAAGTATTTTGATTGTTTTTAACTTGTTACGTTGAAAAACGCAGAGATGCATGCAAGGTACTCTCTATTAGACAAAAAAAAAAACGGAATAACATTACGAGAAACGTGAGTTATGAGAGTTTTTGAGCTTTTTAGCTACTAAAATATAAAAACGCATGAATAGCACTCTGTATTGAGAACAAGATCAACATTATAAAAAAAATTGTATTTTGAGGGTTTTTCACATTGTTAGGTACCAAACCCCAAAATGCATAAAATACCCCTATGTGGGGAAACCAAATGACATTTCCAGAAACGTGTATTTTAGGTGTTTTTGAACGTGTTGGGCACCAAAACGCTTAAAAGCATGGAAACCACCCTATATGGGAAAACAAAACAACATTACCAAAAAACGTGTCTTTTGAGTGTTTATGAGTTATTTACGTAACAAAACGCTAAAACGCATGGAAGACACCTTTATGGAGAAACACAACAATTTTACTAAAAACGTGTATTTGTAAGTGTTTTTGAGCTTGTTACGTAGATAAACGCCAAAATATATGGAAAGTACGTTATATGGGGAAATGAAAGGACCTTACAAAAAAAAAACGTATATTATGATTTTTGAGCCTTTTTATGTAGCAAAGCTTTAAAACGCATGAATAGATAGCACTCTATATGGATAAAAAGAAAAACAATATAAAAACAAATATGTACTTTGACTGTAATTAACATTGTTAGATACTAAAACGCCAATATGCCTGCAAAATACCTTTTATTTGGAGAGGAAACGAGATTTCTAAAACCATATATTTTCAATATCTAAGAGAGTCCTAGGCACCATAACATTAAAAAAAGCAAGGAAAGAACCCTACATGGGGGGGGGAAAAAATAATAATAATTACCAAAAAACCGTCATTTTTTCAGAGTTTTTGAGCTACCTACGTACGAAAACGTTAAAACTAATACAAAACACCGTCTTTGCAGATCCAAAAACCCTTTTAAAAGGGCAACGAAACGACATTACCAAAAAAGTGTATTTTGGGTCTTTTTTGAGCTGTTATGCTTCAGAATGCTAAAAAGCATGAAAATCACCCTATATGTGAATACAACGCAAAATTACGAAAAACGTGTCTTTTGAGTGTTTTGAACTTCTTACGTACCAAAACGCTAAAAGAAAAAAAAGAAAAAAAACCTTTTGTGGCAAAACAGAATAAATTTACAAAATAAGTAATATTCATAACGTTCTAAACTTATTTACGTTGAAAAAAAAAAAAAGTAAAAATGCATGCAAAACGCCAAAATAACACTTCCCGAAAAATGTGTTTTAAGTAAATGTTTATGAGCGTGTTAGACACCAAAACGTTAAAAAGTATGGAAAGCATACTATATGAAAAAAAGCATGTATTTTAAGTGTTTTACAACTACTTACATACGAAAACGCATGGAAGACAACCTTTATGGAGAAAGGCAAAAACATTACCAGAAACAAGTATTTTGAATGTTTGGACCCATTTAGTTACAAAAACGCCAAAAATTCATGCAAAGTACCTTACATTGGGAAAAGAAAATTCAGTACGAAAAACGTGTATTATGTCTGTTTTTTTATGTTCTCTACTAAAACGATAAAACGCATAAATAGCACTTCATATGGAGAGACAAAACAATATTACCAAACACGTGTCTTTTCAGTATATTTCATAATGTTAGGTAATAAAACTCCAAAATCCATGCAAAGCACCCTATATGGCAAAAAGGAAAATAAATTTTCAAAAACATGGTGTTAACCACCAAAACAATAAGAAAATGGAAAGTACCCGATATGGAAAAAGAAAACATTACCGAAAGCTTCCTTTTTAAGAATTTTTAAACTACTTACATACCTATAGGCTAAAACGTTTGTAAAACAACCTTCATGGTGAAATAGAAAATATTACCAAAAATAAATTATATTAAGTGTTTTCAGCTTATTATGTAGAAAAATGCCAAAATGTATTCAAAGTGTTCCATATGAAGAAATGAAAACACATTACTCGAAACGAGTACTATGCGTGTTTTTTTTTTTTTTTTTGAGTTTCTTAGTTACCAAATACGAAAACGCGTTAAGAGCTCTATATGGAGAAACAGAATAATATTATCAAAAATTTTTGGGTGGTTTTTACATGGTTAGATACTAAAATGCCCAAATGAATGCATTTGGGGAAAGAAAACGACATTCCAAGAAACGTATCTTTTGAGTGTGTTTCTGCAAGTTCGGCACCAAAACGCTAAAAAGCATGGAGACCGAAATACACACATTTTTTCTTATGTACTTCTGTTTCTCCAAATAAGGTGCTATTCATGCGCTTTCGTGTTTTGCTACCTAAGAAACTCAAAAACATTTATAATATACGTTTCTCGTAATGTCTTTTCGTTTCCCCCTACAGGATACTTTGCATGCAATTTGGGGTTTTGTACGTAGGGAGATCAAAACATTTAAAATACGTCTTTTTGGTAATGTTATTCTATTTCTCTATAAAAAGAAAGACACGATAGAGTGTTGCTAACAAGTTTTTGCGTTTTAATACCCAAGTAGGTAAAAAAAAAAAAAAGTCATAATACACGTGTCTCGTAATGTCTTTTTTCTTTCATATACGGTACTTTTCATGGATTGTAACGTCTTTCTACGTAACAAGCTCAAAACACTGAAAATACGTGTTTTTGGATATGTTATTCTATTTTTTTTTTTCAGTAAAGAGTGTCTTTTAGCGATTTACTACGTAGCTCAAAAACATTGAAAAGACGCGTTTTTGGTAATGTTGTGCTCTTCTTTTTCCCCATATAAGGTGATTTCCATGAGTTTTACCGTTAAGGTAAATAACATGCTCATAAATATTCAAAATACACGCTTTTGGCAATGTTATTCTTTTTTTTTTTTTTTTTCGATATAGATTACTATTTGTGCCTTTTTGGCGTTTTGATACCTAAAAAAAAAAATAAATAAAAAATAAAAACACACATAATACACGTCCTATCCTTTCCCTATACGGGGTGCTTCCCATGTTTTTTTTTTTTTTTTTTTTTGTGTCTAACATGTTCTTAAACACTTAAAAGATACGTTTTTGGAGATGTCGTTTCTTTTCCCATATAGGGTGTTTTGCATGTATTTTTGCGTTTTGTTATCTAACATATGAAATACACTCCAAAGACACTCTTTTGCGACTATTTCCGTTTCTCTATACAGAGTGTTATTCATGCGTTTTCGAGTTTTGGTACATAAACAGAAAAACACAATACCTATTTCATAATACATATTTCTTGTAATGTGTTTTTTTTTTTTTTTCATATAGTATATTTTAATGAATTTTTGCGTTTTTCAACATAAGCTCAAAATACTTGTTTTTCGTTATATTATTATGTTTAGCTATAAAAGCTTTTTCATGAGTTTTAGCGTTTGGATACGTAAGAAGTTCAAACACCTCCAAAAAAGTTTTTTTTTTCCGTAATGTTTTGTATTCCTAGGTAGGGTGATTTCCATTCTTTTTAGTGTTTTGATGCCTAACACGCTCAAAAACACTAAAGGGACACGTTTCTGGAAATGTAGCTTAGTTTCCCTATATGGGGGCTTTTGATGCATTTTCTTGTTTCGGTACCTAACAATCTAAAAAATCACTCGAAATACACGTTTTTGGTAATATTCTAATATGGTACCCAAGAAGCTCAAAAACTTTTATAATGCACGTTTCTCGTAAAGTCTTTTTCGTTTTTAATATAGGGTACTTTCAATGCATTTTTGCGTTTTTTCATCGTAACAAGGTAAAAAAAAAAAAAATATATATATATATATATATATATATATATATATATATATATATATATATATATATATATATATATATATATATATATATATATATATATATATATATATATTAGTAATGTTATTCTGTTTAGCCCTAGAGAATTTTTTCCTTTTATGCGTTTTAGCGAAAGAAGTCTAAAAACACTGAAAATTCACGTTTTACGTTTTTTTTTTTTTAATAGGTGATTTCCATGTTTTTTACCCTTTTCGTCCCTATCACGCTCAAAAACAATTAAAAGACATCTTTCTGGTAATATTGTTTGTTTTTTAGTAAAGTTATTTTATTTCTCAATAAAACGTGTTTTGCCTTTGTTCCAGCGTTTTGATACGAAAGTCCCTGAAAAAAAACACTCAAAAGACTCGTTTATCGTAGTGCTATTTTGTTTTCCTATATAGGATGCTTTCCATGTGTTTTAGCGCTTACATACGCTTAAAGACACGTTTCTGGAAATGTAATTTCTTTTTCCAATATACAGTGCTTTGCATGCATGTTTCCGTTTTGGTACATAACTATGTGAAATACACTGAAAATACACGTTTTTGGGAATGCATTATAGTGTTTTTGTACGTAACAAGCCAAAAAACACTCAAATTATTATTATTTTTTTGTACTCATTCTTTTTGTCCATAAAGGGTGTTTTGCATGCGTTTTAGCTTCTTGGTACTTAAGTAGTTAAAAAATACAGGAAAGAGAAGTTTCTGACAATGTTGTTTTGTTTTCCGATATAGGGTATTTCCATGTATTTTAGCGTTATGATACCTAACACACTTATAAGATACTCAAAAAAACTTTTTTTTTTCTCTGTTAATATCGTTTCCTTTCCCCACATAGGATGCTATGCGTGCATTTCGGCAGTTTGGAACCTTTCAATGTTAAATACACTCAAAATACACGTTTTTTTTTTGGGGGGGGGGTGGTGGTAATGTTCTTTTTCGCCAAATAGAGTGCAATTCATGCGTTTTCAAGTTTTTATGCCAAAAAAAAATCAAAAACACTCATAACACACGTTTCTCGTACTGCACTTTCGTTTTGCCATATAGGGTACTTTCCATGCATTTTGGCGTTGTGAGAGTTTTTGAGCTTTTAGATACCAAAATCCTAAAATGCACTTTATACGGAGAAAAATCACATTACCCAAAAAATTGTATTTTGAGTGTATTTTACATTTTTAGATATCAAAACGCTAAAAAAGGTACATAAAGCCCACTTGATGGGGAAACCAAACGACATTACTAAAATCGTGTCTTTTGAGTATTTCCGTGCGTTTTAGGTACCAAAACGCTAAAAAGCATGGATATAACTATATATTGGAAAACAAAACATTACAAAAAACGTGTCTTTTGAGTGTTTTGAACTTCTTATACACCAAAACGCTAAAACATATTCAAAACTCCCTTTATGGCTAAAACGAATAAAATTACCAAAAAGAAAGTGCTTGTTACGTTGAAAACCGCCAAAATGCAAGCAAAGTACGCTATACGGGGAAACGAAAAGTCATTAACCGTTACGTGTATTTTCAATGTTTTTTTTTTCAGGTTCTTAGGTATCAAAACGCAAAAACGCGTTAATAGCACACTATATGGAGAAACAGAACAGCTTTACCAAAACGTTTATTTTTTTTTTTTTTTACAATCTTAGTTACCAAAACGCCAAAATGCAAATGGAAAAACTAAAAGACATTGCAAAAAACACATCTTCTGAGTGTTTTTCTATATGTTTTTACAAAACTCTAAAAAGCATGAAAAACTCCCTTTATGAGAACAGAAAACAAAGTTAGGAAAAACGTGTCTTCTAAGTGTTCCTAAGTTTCTTAGGCACCAAAACACTAAAACGCAGGCAAAAACACCTTTCATGCAAAGTACCCTGTCATCATTTTCACTGGCCGGACCCGTCCAATGTCATCTCCTCACGTCTGCCCAGCTGTGTTCCTCTGGTCATCCGCTGTCACTTCCTGGCAAACAATTAAGTATTAATCCGATCCAGATTATTCTTGCTTTCACTTTTCCTTCTTCTGTTATTAAGTGGTGCCTATCTGTCTATTTATTTACCTGTCTGTCTGTCTATCTGTCTGCCTATCCGTCTCCTGCCATCTGTATGTCTGTCTGTCTACCTATCAGTGTTTATATCATTCCTTTCTGTCCTTTATTATTATTGTTGTTGGCTGTTATTATTTTGTATTATTCTGTGTTATATCGTGTGCTGTGTATTATGTGTTTTTATATTTCTGTGCCTTAATTATCTGTACATTCACGTGACTCATACAAACTCGCTCACAGTCTGCACTCTTTCCATCATTACTTGCCACAATGTCCACTGAAACCACCGCTACCCTTCACATCACTTTCATACACGAATCTCATCACGTTCCTAATTTTCCTGGTACTGGCACAGAGACTGTTCATCAATTTATTAAAAAAAATTGAGGAGGAATGTACTCGATGTGCAGCCACATCTGATAAAGAGAAAATCTCAATCTTAAAATCACGCATCTGTCACGAGCCTTTGAGTTTTGCTGGCCTGTTGATAAAGTCAGACAGATTTGCTTCACCACCATTTTTGAGGACTTCACCAATCACCTCAGAAATCATTTCCAAAGTCACTCATTCTCTTCTCATACTCTCTAAATCAATCCCACAGCATGTACGCTCAACCACTAATCCTTATCAGGCAAAAAACATTGTTTCCTCTCTCAACTCAGAATTGATCACTCAGCTATAAGACTCAAATTGGTTTACAAATGAATCACTGTCATCAGATGGGTTGAAAAGGCTTATAGCTTATATCTTGTTCACCTCCTTTCTCGATGCTCCCAATTTCCAGGTCATAAATGACATCGAATTTCACAAATCAGACTACATCTACATCTGCAAATTCATTTCTGATAAGCGTCCCCTTCCCACCTCTGAACCTGTTCAGGCTCTTGTTGCTTCCTCACCTGACTCACCACCCTCTCCTCATCATCCACCCTTCAATTCTTCTTCTTCTCGTGAATGTTACATTAGACGTACATCCCCTTCATCTTGCTATCAGTACGCTCGATCGAAATCAAGGCCAAGAAATATCACTTGCAACCGTTGCAAGCTACCAGGTCATGTTCTTGCACAGTGTAGAGTTGTTCTCGATAGCTCAGGAAGACACTCCTTTAACCCTGAAGCTTTCTGTTCCTTCCACAAAAGGGTAGTTAACTTCTTACAAGATTACAGGCATTATCACGCAAATCCACAGACTTCACACACATCGTCGGAAAACTCTTCGTGCCCTTTTCTGACCAGTCCACCATAATATCGGCTATCCTCAAGTCTTCTCCTTATTATATACCTAAACATCGTTCAAAACACAAGGTATGCTTCACATTCTCATAACTCAGTACTTCCTTCAATTAACATTCGATATGCTGGATTATTCAATGGTATTATCACTAATGTTACGTGTCACTCTGTATCACACAAAGCTTTCTTTGACACGGGTGCTGCTGTAACTTTATCAAAATGGATGAATTTCGGAAATTCTCTTCCTCTTCTCAGAATCTCATCACTACATTACCTCCTAATGTCAATCTAAATGGTATATCTGGGAAAATTACCTTACCTCACGGGAACCAGACATATGTGATTATTTTTATATTGTATCTGATGTATCTTTCAATGCTGATCTTTTTCATAGGCTTCAACACCATGTGCAAATATGACATCAGTCTTTCCCCTGCCATCAATGAAATCGCTTAAGGGGATACTTATATTTCTACTATTCTTCCCTCTGGTACTTCCTCTCTTGCTGGTGTAGTGACATCTGTTACAACTTCCTTGTACTAGCCATCACATGTTATCTACACGGAATTCTTGTGTTATGATGTCTAATTTTCCTGTCTTACAGCTTCATTCTCAATCAGCTTCCCAGTCAGACCACGGTGTAACTCCCTGTAAACACATTTTGCTGGCAGATCCGTTAACGCTATCTGAATGTGCTTTATATGTTGCAAACGCTGAGGTTAAGTCTGCTGTATCAGGAACTGATATCCTGTGTTATGCACAACAATCTCCATGCAAAGGTGTTGAGTTGGAATCCTTTCTTACCACCATCGATGAAAATGGTTCCTGTAAAATTGGGCTGAAAAATGTCACATCTAAGCCTGTCAAGCTCAAAGCTGGTGTGCTACTCGGAGAAGCCTTGCCTTACTCTGAGAAAGTTGTAATCTTGGATGATTTACCTTCTTCTATCAATAATGTATCTGCATCTGACAGCCATGACATGTCTTCTCTCCCGCCTATCACCAATAATCACTTTTCTGTACTTGATTTCCCAGAATCTCAGCATGAATTAGTTGCTCTCCTAAATTCTTTCAGGAACGTTCTCTCGCTCCCTGGTGAACCTCTGGGCCATACAGACGTCATCACTCACGCTATTTATCAGACGCCTGGGTCCAGACCATCTTACACCTCGTTCTATAGGGTGCCACACAGTTGTCGTGTTCTGCTTGACGAAGCTGTGCGAGGTTTGTTACTTCAGGATGTAGTGGAACATGCCTGTTCACCTCGTAATGCTCCCTTGTTACTCGTTCCAAAGAAACAAGGCAATTATCGACTTCAGGAAACTCAACGCATCTGCCATTTCTGATCGTTATCCAATGCCGAAGTTAGATGACTTTCTTCAGTCTCTCGGAGATTCAAATGCGGTATTTTCACCCTTAGACTTATATTCAGGATTTTTTTTCAAGTCGAATTAGAGGAAACATCACGGCCATATACTACTTTCACTACCTCCTCTGGCCAGTTTATGTTCAAACGCATGGCCCAAGGTCTATGTAACTCGCCTCTAACGTTTCAAAGATTGATGATATCTCTTCTCTCAGGCCTTATCGGTAAAAGTGTTTTCTGCTTCCTTGATGACGTTATCATTGCATCAGAGTCTTTACAGGATCATTTTCACACGCTGTCTCTCGTTCTGTCACACTTTCACACTTTAGATGACAAGGTAAATGCTGTGAAAAATTTCCTTGTTCCTGCTAATATCGATCAGATCAGGCAATTCATCGGTCTTGCTGGATTTTATCGCCAGTTCATCAAAAACTTCAGCCTTATCGCTCAACCTCTCACTCATTTGCTCCAGAAAAATGTTGCATTCATCTGGTCTGAAAAAGGAATAAGATGCCTTTGATCTTCTCAAAACTGCCTTGTGTCAAGCACCAGTTCTTGCTTTTCCAAATTTCGAGAAAGATTTCATTTTATATACTGACGCTTCTGGCTATGGAATCGGTGCTGTTCTTATGCAGAAAAATTCATTTGGTAAACATCGCGTACTAGCTTACGTTAGTAGACTTCTCAACAAGGCAGAGCAAAATTAATTATGAAGTTGCAAAGCGTAAAAGACTCGCTGTGATCTGGGCGTTACGTCATTTCCGTGAACTCATCTTAGACTATAAGATTCATGTTCACACTGATCACTATGCTGTTACAGAAACCTTCAAATGCAACAACTTCACAGGTCAATTTGCTCACTGGCATCTCATGATTCAAGAATTTAGTCCTACAATTTCATATATTCCTGGTAAGGCAAACTCAGTGGCAGATGCACTATCACACAATGTTACTACTATCTCTGTCATGACAGAAAATCATGCCATGCCAGCCATGGATGAAATAAGGAAACATCAACGTTCAAACCCCTTCCATTCTAGTGTCACTTATTACCTCGAATCTAGTGATGAGACAAATCTTCCTAAGTTGCGAGTGCTGATACATTTTTCATGCAAGACAACCTCTTATATAAATCGAGTGATGTCTCTACTGACAATTCTAGTGAGCGCGGTACCTCAGTCGCTAGTGAATATTATCCTTCACCACGTTCATGACTTATCCCATACAGGATATCCAGGTCGGGACAGATGCCTTGCGCAAACAAAACGATCATATTTCTGACCGACTATGAGGAAAAATAGCTTTCAACACTGTGCGCTCTGTGCTCAGTGTGCTTCACACCGTCCATCACTCACTCACGACACATATTAGATCCATTGTTCTTTGGGCCACACCGTGTGATCGAATCTCTCCATGGCCACAAAGAACAATTCTAGATCTCAAAACCTTAGGGGGAAGAGATTGTCCATGTTGATCATTTGAAGCGTGTGAACAAGGGATTCGAAGATGAGTGTGCACATCATGTATCATTAAGTTCTGATTTAACAAATCCTTCAAGCACCTCAAGCTTAACCACACACACTTCTTCTTACAGGCTGAAACTTCGTTCCCATTCCAAGTTTTAATCATCCATTTTCAATATCATGTATATATGTGTATATTTCTCCCTCCTTATATGTGTTCTACATGTATCATATTATCTTATCATGTTTTTTTTTATGTTATTAAGGTTCTTGTTCCGTACTCTCTCTCTCTCTCTCTCTCTCTCTCTCTCTGATGTCATGTATCATGTTAATTGCTCCCATTCTACTGCCTTATTGTTATATCCAAATGTGAGGGCGCATTATTCGTGGGGGGAAGGCATCTGTACCCGTCTCAATAATTACTTATATATATATATATATATATATATATATATATATATATATATATATATATATATATATATATATATATATATATATATATATATATATATATATATATATATATATATATATATATATATATATATATATATATATATATATATATATATATATATATATATATATTTCATATATTCATCCCACGCGTACCATAGCCAAAGAGTCCTTTCTTCACCTCTCAAGGGAATTTCACACCAACTTCCAGTCCTTAGGGATAACACCTGTGTACATATGTTCGTCTTCCCTCCTGGTCATTTCTCCTCCTTTCTCTACATCAAGTGGACTTCACACCCCACTTCCAGTCCTTAAGGATAACACCTGCATTCGTCCCCCTTTCTCTACCTATCAAGAAAATTTCACACCCATTTCCACTCCTTAGCTCAGATGAATACATCCCGCATGTAGCATCATGAGATCAGTTCACGTTCAGTCCCAGTCAGAGACACAGTCAGTCACCCAGTCACGAGCAGTCAGTCTTGGTCTCTCACTCAGTTTCACTCAATCACAGTCAGCCATGAGAGACGCTGCTCAGTTATAATCATATCACTTCATAGAGAGAGAGTACAATCTCACGTTACAGTCATCTCGAATCGAGTGCGTACAAATCTGTTATTTATTGAATCAAGAACTCTCGTCATTGTGCCTTTTATTCGCACATAGCAACATAATATCCGTTAACCACCCACGATCTCCAAGCTACTAGAATCGCCACACACCGGTTCTCCACGCTAACAACACTCCAAGCATCTTCATCGACTGAGCAAGTAACAAGCATCATCAATCATCAACTCCAGAACAACAGAGGTGACTAATCAACTCAGAAACACTGGTGGCACAAAAGCATCCTGATACAGTAGTGATTATCATTCCTGATACACTGGTGGGTGGCAAACATCTTTGATACAAGTGGTGGCCAAGGACTACCGATACACCTCTGGTGGATGACTTCCCTTACCCCGGGACATAGGGCCACTGCGACATGTGGGTTTCCAGTTTACCTGTCCCAGGTTTCCTTAGTTACCCATACTGACCGCCTGGAAGGAAGGAAGAATAGCAGGATAGCCAGTGCATCGACTGCCACAGTTTCGCTTTCGAATCGTGTGGTCCATTTCATTGCCAGAGTAGCGCCAGCCACCGCACCACGGAGGCACTTAGTACACTGTAAATAAAATGTGTAATAAAATGTGTAAACACTCGAAGTGTTTTGAAGTGTATCCTCCAACGGTTTCAATAGACTATCGTGGAAGTCCTCAGGGTTTATAAATATAATTACACATCTATTATTCTACCAATTCCTCAAAAACTGAATCAAAGTACTTTTAATTACCAGTGGTAATAACATTAGAATTCCTGACCAATCAACGTTAACAAACAAAAAAAAAATAATAATGATAATAATAATAATAATAGCAATAATAATAATGATAATAATAATAATAATAATAATAATAATAATAATAATAATAATAATAATAATAATAATAATTATCCAAGCCTAAACCAAGATTCGGAAATGTAATAAACCGATGAAATGGTTGACCGCTGTTGATCCAGTAAGTAAGCTCCGTTTCCCTAAGCATAATCACAACTCCATACGCCTTAGGCGAGGCAACAGGAAAACCAGGCCAAGCACTATGCGCGAGTGCGCACACATTAACGGTGAGGTTGTGCAATCATCTGCGTTAAAATAAATATATAAATAAATAATAACTAAAAATGGCTGTAAGAAAGGGAAGGAATGCTATAGTTTGAGAAAATAGAACTACTGGAAGAGAGATTAGCAACTACCGTTATAGAGGGAATGGGGGGCATAGCAATTACGAAGGGACTCCAAGGACGAGGGAAGGGTAGGATTTAGAGGGGTAGTAAATTTAAGATAAATAAACCAGAACTTTATTTCTCCATACGAGAGACTAATCAGACAAGCAGTAAACACATGAACAGGTGCTAGCACAAAAACGAAGACCGCGTATATACCTAATTTCCTACGTGCCCATCCAAGTTAACTAAGCCATCTTAATTACCTAGAAAAGGAAAGAAAAAAAAATCTCTCTACACATTTCACAACTTAAGATGTATACATGGAACACACAATACGTCTACAGAACGCATGCCCGGACCAGACGGGAAATGATGAAAAGTTGGCGAAAAAGAGAATAGAGCAGCGAGTCCACATCCTTCCTCCCCCGTAATCAACAAGGGACTGAGGGTTGGGAAGGAACGTAGCGAAAAAGGAAACTAGCTTAGTAGCAAAGCGAAGCAGGTAACTGACCATTGACAAATGGTTCTGAATGTATCAAGTATTCTTCAATGACTCATGATATGTCTATGGTGCAATGCCCTTCTTATCTCTTCCAGAACACTGCAGTGTCTCTTTTTAGTGTACTTAAAAAAAAATAATAATTATTTAATTTATTAATTAAAATTTAAATTAATTAAATTAATTTAACTAATTAATAAAATTTATTAATTATTTAAAAAAAAAATCACAAAAATTAATCTACAAAGTGTGAATGGAAAGTTTATCAAGTGGTTCATGTGACCGCTCGAACGCACTTGTAATTAATGAACTACCTGGTTAGTTTCGACTTGATTCTCTGGCTGGGTAGTACCGCTGCCTAGGTGTGAATAGTTACTCAATCTGAATATAAATTACTAAGGACACTTGAACACTCAAGTTGTGTAATAACCGAAATGTTACCTGAATGTAGGAATATCAATGAGAGAGAGAGAGAGAGAGAGAGAGAGAGAGAGAGAGAGAGAGAGAGAGAGAGAGAGAGAGAGAGAAGTACAAGGAATGAAAAAAGATTGTTTCCTGACGCGGGACAGTCAGCGGCCTCCTTTTCACAGCCAGCCCTCTCATCACCATCTCTGTCGTGCTCGTTCAATCACAATTCAGTGTTTAGATTTATTAATTTCATTATCTATTATTTTTTTTTTTTTTCATTTAACCTATGATGCATTTATTGAACATGCGTTTTTTTTTTTTTAATATATTTTCAACCAGCCTATCCAATGAGATACTGATATTCATTTTTATGACCTAGAATAAGAAGAAATAATAAGGTAGTACCGTCTCTCTCACGCCTCGCCAGCAAGCAACCACTAGATCGTTTACAGTGAAGTAATTCTTTTACTTCAGTATCATAATAATTCACAACATAGATTGAAATGTATATCATGTATATCCTGGAGAGTGTAGTGATGGGCAAGAGGAAAATCATAAAGATAAGAGATAAACCTCTAATATGTGCATAAGAGTAGGCTTCACTCCTCCACTTCCTTCCATACATCCTACTCTATTCATGTTTAGCACTCGTTATGCATTATTTATTATTTGTTTTAAATCTCTCTCTCTCTCTCTCTCTCTCTCTCTCTCTCTCTCTCTCTCTCTCTCTCTCTCTCTCTCTCTCTCTCTCTCTCTCTCGTGTACACACATCAAGATACAACATAAGCTTTATCCTAGCAATACAAGTAATACAAACAATACTAGGAATCTCTTCCAGCAGCAGGAGGGAGAAGTGTCAGCAGTATATCCAATCTTGATGGGCAGGGGGACGGCACGCTACTGGACAGGGTGTGTGTAAAGTCTTGTTCTCATATTTCTTACGGTATCTGAAATGTGATTTTCTAACTTAGCATATTAAGTACGTTTTTCTTTTTTTCTTTTTTTTTTCTTCTTCTTCTTTCACAAATTCTTAAATACTGGAAAGTGAAGACAAAACTTATTATATTTTTCTTTTTTCAACAAACTCAATGATTCAGGCAATACTAAAAAAAATAATAATAATAATAAAAAAATAATGATAATAATAGTAATAATAATAACAATAGTAATAATAATAATAATAATAAAAATAATAATAATAATATCAAAGATAACTTGCAGCATCGATGTTGTGGCGCACCCTGTGGTCTGGTAGTTCAATGTTTATTCATTTTTTTTTTTTTTTATTATTTAATTTACTCATTTATCTTTTTTGCCGACACCTTTGAGATCAACAAGAGTTGTACATCATGACACACCTGTGGAGCCGTGGGTCGCAACACACTTGTGGTAGCGTGTGTTACACCACACATGTAGAATCACAACCACAACACACCTGTGGAAGCGTGCATCACAACACACCTGCGGAAGAGTGCATCACAACACACCTGTGGAAGCGTGTATCACAACACACCTGTGGAAGCGTGCATCACAACACACCTGTGGAAGAGTGCATCACAACACACCTGTGGAAGCGTGCATCACAACACACCTGTGGAAGAGTGCATCACAACACACCTGTGGAAGCGTGCACCACAACACACCTGTGGAAGCGTGCATCACAACACACCTGTGGAAGCGTGCATCACAACACACCTGTGGAAGAGTGCATCACAACACACCTGTGGAAGCGTGCATCACAACACACCTGTGGAAGAGTGCATCACAACACACCTGTGGAAGAGTGCATCACAACACACCTGTGGAAGCGTGCATCACAACACACCTGTGGAAGAGTGCATCACAACACACCTGTGGAAGCGTGCATCACAACACACCTGTGGAAGAGTGCATCACAACACACCTGTGGAAGCGTGCATCACAACACACCTGTGGAAGCGTGCATCACAACACACCTGTGGAAGCGTGCATCACAACACACCTGTGGAAGCGTGCATCACAGCATACCAGCGTAAATGGATTATTCAACTAAATCATGGACTTTCTCCCACATTTTTGTCTTTTAATCTTTATTGAGGATATTTCAGCGCTATGGGCGTAACGTCATTATTGCCTGCATGAACAATGTATTCAGAGGTCAGCATTCCAAGACGATTTTGTTTCTCATTAAGATCACTTTCAGGGATCACAGAGATGAATATTGAGGTCTTCATGATTGCATTCTCCAATGATGATCCAAGATTACCATTAAACAAGCTAGAAACATGAAAGCACTTGTAGAAAGCCCCAATAAATTATACTAAAGCTATTTAAAGAATTTAAGAAAAAACGCCGAAACATTTGGCAATGCAGGATCAGCAGGAAATACGCCCCTTGAGCTAGTTTCTTACTGCAGAAGGTAGTGCAAAGGGGAGAAGAAAGTTCATAAGTATTTGGAGTTTTAGCATGTCTGATCAAAGACGTCAGTTTAGTAACAAACCTTGGTTTTCCAACAAAATCTCCTTCCGATCGCTGCGAGGGCCACGGAGAAGATCCCTTAAATGATTTGCAGTTGTAGCTGTCGTGTGCCACCAAACTGCCAGTCATCTTCGGCCACAGGACTTTCTGTAACCCACGACGACACAAAACACTTTGTTCAAGATCAATACAGACGCTTGTTTTACCTTCCATCCCAAAAATGGCGGAAAGGACACCAGACTGGTAAGTAATTAAATAAGACAGACAGACAGACAGACAAACAAATATGTAAATAGAAATACACCGAAGGACATAAATATATTACTACTACTACTACTACTACTACTACTATCAGTACTAATGATGATAATGATGGTGATGATGTTAATGATAATAATAATAATAATAATAATAATAATAATAATAATAATAATAATAATAATAATAATAATAATAATAATAATAATAATGATAATAATGATAATAATAATAATAGTAATAATAATTATATTAATAACAAAAAACAGTAACAACAACAACAACAACAACAACAACAACAACAACAACAACATCAACAACAGCAACAACAACAAATAAAACAACAATAATGATGATAATGACGATGACGGTGGCGATGATGATGTTACTACTACTACTACTACTACTACTACCACCACTACTACTACTACAACCATTACTACTAACAACAACAACAGCAATAAGAACAATAACAATAGTAATAATAACAATAATGATGATGATGATGATGATGATGATGATGATGGTAATAATAATAATAATAATAATAATAATAATAATAATAAAAATAATAATAATAATAATAATAATAATAATAATAATAATAATAATAATAATAATAATAATAATAATAATAATAATAATAATATTAATAATAATAATAACAACAATAATGATAATGATGGCAATGATGATGACAATGGCAATGATAATGGTGATGACAATGATGATGACGATGACATTGACGATGACAGTGATGATGACGATGACAATGATGATGGTGATGACGATGATGATGAAGATAGCATTGCCAACAGAAGAAGGCCACCGACAAGCTAAACTAGAGAGGCATTTACCTTAATGATTTGTTGATCAAGACCGTAGTTCCTCTTACCAACGGCCATTGCCATCATCTTGTCCCTGAGGTTTCTTAACTTGGTGGCTAATGCAGGATCGATGTCCCAGCGGGCGTCCCACATCCCGCCAAGCACGGGCATTCTATGGTAGGGATGGTCCCTCATCACGTGGAACATCTTCCCAGATGCCAGCCACTCCTCCACCGCTGACACCTCCCTCTGTGTCACCTGGAGGCACGTATTAAAGAGTTGCTTCACCTGGACCGTTCTTCACATCTCCTTAGAAAGTGAATGTTTTGAATTCCTTAAGTGTTTTTTTGCATTCACCTTTGATCCACCTGTCTTACAGCTGGAGGAAGCACATGGTTGATTCGTACAAATTACTTTCGAATAATCGTAGCGATGGAACAAGTATCGATCTAGTGTGATGGAACTTTTGATACTTTTAAATTACTCTGTAGTACTTTGAGTTTACATCTCAACAAAGTGTAATTGTACTCAGTGAGCGTTTTTGTTGCCATGATAGATGCTCTAGACTCTAGAGTCTACATCACTGATCCACGGTGAAATTTATTTAATTAAATAAAATAAAAAAAGAAGAAATATATATACATATATATATATATATATATATATATATATATATATATATATATATATATATATATATATATATATATATATATATATATATATATATATATATCATTTTTTTCAGTTTTTGTTCTCACCATGTTTACCTTATTTGTTTCTTTCAGGGCTGACATCTCACGTGCGGGGACAGGTAAGGAGGTAAGGAATGCCAACTTAGGACTGATATCAAGCTAACATTTCAGCCAAAAAGCTCACTTACCTGAGAGTCGGTGTCGCGAATCAACATAGCGGATATTTTAGAATCTCCAAGAGGTGCCAGTCGCCACATCATCGGATGCACGTTGGAGAGATTACCGAGAGGGTGTGGGAGACTTGTAATATCACAGATGTACAGCAAACAGTTGTAGCGATGCAGCAAGGGACACAGGGTAGCTGCGTTGTATCGTGGATTTGTGTACAGACGCACCTTCCAACCAGGGTAAAGTTTCTCTACCTAAAATTATCAATGAATTCTGCGCAATTTCTTGCGTAACAAGATCTTATGTTTTGCATGGCGAAGTCATATAGATGTAAAAAATTCAGTCTCAAAAAATATTCAGTACAAATAAATCAATAATGTATTTTATTTTCAACGGAATGAACCTCAGCGGGATTACTCTCTGGAGTAATAGTTTTTAGCGTTGGAACCTTATATGAGTCTCACCTTCAAGAGTATGTCTTCCAATCCTTTCCAGTATCCTGGATTATTGCCATAGAGCGAGAAGCTCAGCACTTTAGAGCCAACATTCCATGGTCGTCGGCCACAGGTCCCGTTCACTTCTTCCTTTAACCAGTTAAAAGTTACCGAAAGCTCACGACATTCCTCTGTCTGGCATTGGCAGTCATCGGCTTCCCACCACCTTAAGTCCTCTTGTAGTCTAGGTCCAATCACAGTCTGGTGCTACCTCACCATCAGACAAAACAAAAAGTTTACTTAACTTACAAACGCTGTGTCAAGATAAAAAGATAACATCACTTGTTTACGTATTGAAAACTGAAAGTGGCACGTCACCTTAGATTTTAAGTTCTACTTAGGCAGAGTGATGCATAACACTGTTGCTAAGGAGCAGATTGGCTGTTTCTTCCCAGAGATATGGACACAGTTATGAATATCTGCATTTTTCTAGTACTTGAACAGTCATAGATGTGAGACCATGATCATTATAGATAACTTGTTGTTACGCTTCTTCAATGACACTTAACTACCCCCCTCTTCTACAGTGAACATTCAGTCTGTCCTTTACTTTTAATCTGAACTGGAAACTTCACATCTCATCTCTAACTAAAACAGCTTCTATGAAATTTAGTGTTCTGAGATGTCTCCGCCAGTATTTCTCACCCCCCTCCCCCCAGGCTGCTAACTCTGTACAAGGGCCTTATCCGTCCATGTATGGAGTATGCTTCACATGTCTGGGGGGGGTTCCACTCATACCGCTCTTCTAGACAGGGTGGAAATCAAAACCTTTTCTTCTCATCAACTCCTCTCCTCTAATTGACTGTCTTTAGCCTCTCTCTCATCGCCGCAATATTGCATCTCTAGCTGTCTTCTACCGCTGAGATGTCTCCGCCAGTATTTCTCACCCCCCTCCCCCCAGGCTGCTAACTCTGTACAAGGGCCTTATCCGTCCATGTATGGAGTATGCTTCACATGTCTGTGGGGGTTCCACTCATACCGCTCTTCTAGACAGGGTGGAAATCAAAACCTTTTCTTCTCATCAACTCCTCTCCTCTAATTGACTGTCTTTAGCCTCTCTCTCATCGCCGCAATATTGCATCTCTAGCTGTCTTCTACCGCTGAGATGTCTCCGCCAGTATTTCTCCCCCCCCTCCCCCCAGGCTGCTAACTCTGTACAAGGGCCTTATCCGTCCATGTATGGAGTATGCTTCACATGTCTGGGGGGGGTTCCACTCATACCGCTCTTCTAGACAGGGTGGAAATCAAAACCTTTTCTTCTCATCAACTCCTCTCCTCTAATTGACTGTCTTCAGCCTCTCTCTCATCGCCGCAATATTGCATCTCTAGCTGTCTTCTACCGCTATTTTCATGCTAAGTGTTCTTCTGATCTTGCTAGCTGCATGCCTCCCTTCCTTCCACGGCCTCGAAGCACAAGACTTTCTTCTTTCTCTCACCCTTATTTTGTCCATCTCTCTAATGCAAGAGTTAACCAGTATTCTCAATCCTTCATCCCTTTCTTTGGTAAACTCTGAAACTCCCTGCCTGCTTCTGTATTTCCACCTTTCTATGACTTGAATTCCTACAAGAGGAGGTTTCAAGACACTTATCCTTTAATTTTTGAATACCACTTTGGACCCTTTTCTGGGACTGGCATCTCAGTGGGCTTTTTTATTTATTGGATTTTTGTTGCCCTTGGCCAGTGTCCCTCCTACATAAAAAAAAAAAAAAAAGCTTGCATCTTTTTATCCTGAAAACAGTTCTGTACTGGGAACATTCTCTGTAAGTTATTTACAGAGGGCTTACGAATACCTCAAGGAACTGAGCAAGTTTCGAAAATACAGAAATAAATAGATAAATAAATAAATAAATCAGTCAGCATAATCTGATGTCCTCTCGTCGTAGTAACTGAGAAAGGTCAAGCAATGGGACTCATGTTTCCTTTATGGTTAAAACTAATATAATCCTTTGAAACACTCTTGACATAATAATATATTGACTACCAATGCCATTTGCACAAAATAGGGTATGAAGATATCTGTTATATTTTGTATCCAAGGTACCTTAGATGACTCATGAGTAACGCGTCCCAGTCTATCGATTCCACTTGCAATGTGAGAGAACGAGGAGGAGGACGAGATGCAGTAGAGAAGGGACGGAAGGAAAATGACAGTGCTTAGCGCCAACACCTTCCACCTTTGCCTACGTGCGGTCTCCATCAAGACTGTGCTCTGGAAAATAAATTTATAAAACAATAATAATGAATAGATAAATAAAATAAGTGAATAAATAAATTTCACTATTTTGATTACCTAGTGATCTTCTTCGATGCTATCATAAAGCTTGCTAACAAACTCAACTAACCATCAGAAAAGAAGGAAAGAAAAAAAAGGCTAACTGAAGTAACAAATAATCTGCCTGAGTCACTGTAGGAATGCTGTTCGGGACATTAAAAAGCTTACAAAGTTATCATCCTGTCTGCATAATAATCTAGTCAAATATACATAGTTATAAACTTTGCCAGGCTCAATAACTAAGACTCAAGCATTTTTTTATCAGTTTTGACAAACCTCGGCTTACAAAATTTCTTTGAATAACATTTCAGTTAAATTAATTTAATTATACGTTTCTGGTATCTAATAGTACATACATGAATGTCATATCAGTGAAAGCAAAAAGTATAAGTTTTACAAGTAGGAACATGCTGTTACTTTTGGTTCTCTGTAATGTGTGTCATAAATGACACTTTTATAAGTATATGTATACTATATTTATGTAGTACATTCGTAAGTACATACAGTACTGTGAGACATGAGTGAGGTAAGTATATACGTGCAGGGTTCTCGCCGCACAGACTGTTATACATACATGGAAGTATCACACCGTAAGTAATATAGTTTTGGCTCAGATAGGGAAGAAAAGGTAATTTGTGCCTCCCCCCCCCCCTCTCTCTCTCTCTCTCTCTCTCTCTCTCTCTCTCTCTCTCTCTCTCTCTCTCTCTCTCTCTCTCTCTCTCGTCCCCAGCAAAGCTATGACATATCACCATGGATCACTATTTGCATATCACATTATCATCACGGATCAATATACATTTCCATGCCACATCATCACCACTCACTACCTCCACGTCACATCACCACCAGTATTCACGACCCACAAGAACGAAATATAAGCCTGTATTTCACAAACACACACACACACACACACACACACACACACACACACACACACACACACACACACACACACACACACACACACACACACACACACACACACATACACGCACACACACACACGCACCGGCACCATACACACACACATACACATACACACACACACACACACACACACACACACACACACACACACACACACACACACACACACACACACACACACACACACACACACACACACACACCTTGTTAAAGATGACCATAGTCGAGTGCAGCACCGCACCGTGACACCTTGATAATATAACTGCCAAGCGCAACAGTAAACAGCCGCCAGATGGCCTTACCGTGCAGATGGTTGCAATGTATTGCAATGTATTTCAATGTATTGCCAGGTACGTAAAACTTGAAATCCTCCTGTTAATAGATCAGTACTGGCTCATGTACAATTTTAACACGATAGTATTCTTTACTTTATCAATACCATATACAAATATGATTGGTATATAAGAACATAAATGTATGAGGAACCATGGGGAAGTCTACGTGAGCTTTGGAAGCACGGGGTGATTTTATTATTCTTTATATTTTATTATCTTTATACCGGTATATCATTATACCGTTTATTAGTTCTTTTGCTTTAGTTTCCTCCAGTTTCATTTTTTAATGTATGTACAGGTGTTGGTGTGTGTAAAGGTGTTAGCGGTAAGCACTGTCATTTTCCTTCCGTCGCTTCTATACTGCATCTCGTCCTCCTTGTTCTCCCACATTGCAAGTGGAATCGATTAACTGGGACGCGTTACTCATGAGTCATCTAAGGTACCTTGGATACAAAACATAACAGAAATCTTCATACCCTATTTTGTGCAAATGGCATTGGCATCCCGGTAGTCAATATATTATTTTGTCAAGAGTGTTTCAAAGGATTATAGTAGTTTTAACCATAAAGGAAACATGAGTCCCATTACTTGACCTTTCTTAGTTACTACGACGAGAGGACATCAGATTATGCTGACTGATTTATTTATTTATTTATTTATTTATCTATTTATTTCTGTATTTTCGAAACTTGCTCAGTTCCTTGAGGTATTCGTAAGCCTTCCGTAAATAACTTACAGAGAATGCTCCCAGTACAGAACTGTTTTTAGGATGAAAAGATGCAAGCTTTTTTTTTTTTTTATGTACGAGGGACACTGGCCAAGGGCAACAAAAAATCCAATAAATAAAAAAGCCCACTGAGATACCAGTCCCAGAAAAGGGTCCAAAGTGGTATTCAAAAATTAAAGGATAAGTGTCTTGAAACCTCCCTCTTGAAGGAATTCAAGTCATAGGAAGGTGGAAATGCAGAAGCAGGCAGGGAGTTCCAGAGTTTACCAAAGAAAGGGATGAATGATTGAGAATACTAGTTAACTCTTGCATTAGAGAGATGGACAGAATATATATATATATATATATATATATATATATATATATATATATATATATATATATATATATATATATATATATATATATATATATATATATATATATATATATATATATATATATATATATATATATATATATATATATATATATATATATATATATATATATATATATATATATATATATATATATATATATATATATATATATATATATATATATATATATATATATATATATATATATATATTCTTTTTTTTCTTTTTTATGTAGGAGGAACACTGGTCAAGGGCAACAAAAATCCAATAAAAAAAAAATGCCCACTGGAATGCCAGTCCCATAATAGGGTCCAAAGCAGTAGTCAAAAGCTGAGGAATAAGTGTCTTGAAACCTCCCTCTTGAATGAATTCAAGTCATAGAAAGGCGGAAATACAGGAGCAGGCAGAGAGTTCCAGAGTTAACCAGAGAAAGGGATTAATGATTGAGAATACTGGTTAACTCTTGCGTTAGAGAGGTGGACAGAATAGGGATGACAGAAAGGAGAAAGTCTTCTGCAGCGAGGCCGCGGGAGGAGGGGAGGCATGCAGATAGCAAGATCAGAAGAGCAGCTAGCATGAAAATAGCGGTAGAAGACAGCTGGATATGCAACATTGCGGCGATGAGAGAGAGGCTGAGCATAGTCAGTTAGAGGAGAGGAGTTGATGAGACGAAAAGCTTTTGTTTCCACCATGACTAGAAGAGCGGTATGAGTGGAACCCCTCCCCAGGACATGTGAAACATACTCTATACATGGACGGATAAAGCCCTTGTACAGAGTTAGCAGCTGGGGGGTGAGAAAGACTGGCGGAGACGTCTCAGAACGTTTAACTTCATAGAAGCTGTTTTAGCTAGAGATGAGATGTGAAGTTTCCAGTTCAGATTATAAGTAAAGGACAGACCGAGGATGTTCAGTGTAGAAGAGGGGGACAGTTGAGTCATTGAACAAGTGGGGATAGTTGTCTGGAAGATTGTGTCGAGTTGATAGATGGAGGAATTATGTTTTTAGGCATTGAACAATACCAAGTTTGCTCTGCCTCAATCAGAAATTTTAGAAAGATCAGAAGTCAAGGGTTCTGTGTCTTCCCTGCGTGAAATGTTTACCTCCTGAAGGGTTGGACGTTTATGAAAAAACGTGGAAAAGTGCAGGGTGGTATCATCAGCGTAGGAGTGGATAGGACAAGAAGTTTGGTTTAGAAGATCATTAATGAATAATAAGAAGAGAGTGGGTAACACGACAGAACACTGAGGAACACCACTGTTAATAAATTTAGAAAAAAAGTGACCGTCTACCACAGCAGCAATAGAACGGTCAGAAAGGAGAGTTGAGATGAAGTTATAGAGAGAAGGATGGAAGCTGTAGGAGGGTAGTCTGGAAATCAAAGCTTTGTGCCAGACTCTATCAAAAGCTTTTGATATGTTCAAGGCAACAGCAAAAGTTTCACCAAAATCTCTAAAAGAGGATGACAAAGACTCAGTAAGGAAAGCCAAAAGATCACCAGTAGAGCGGCCTTTACGGAACCCATACTGGCAATCAGATAGAAGTTTGTTAAGTGATAGATGTTTAAGAATTTTCATGTTTAGTATTGATCCAAAAATCTTTAAATAGGCAGGAAATTAAAGCAATACAACGGTAGTTTGAGGGATTACAACGGTCACCATTTTTTTAAGAACAGGCTGAATGTAGGCAAACGTCCAGCAAGAAGGAAAGGTAGATGTTGACAGACAGAGCTGAAAGAGTTTGACTAGGCAAGGTGCAAGCACGGAGGCAGTTTCGGAGAACAATAGGAGGGACCCCATCAGGTCCATAAACTTTCCAAGGGTTTAGGCCAGCAAGGACATGGAAAACACCATTGCGAAGAATTTTAATAGGTAACATGAAGTAGCCATTGGGTGAAGGAGATGGAGGAACAAGCCCAGAATCGTCCAAGGTAGTGTTTTTAGCAAAGGTTTGAGCGAAGAGTTCAGCTTTAGAAATAGATGTGATAGCAGTGGTGCCATGCGGCTGAAATCAAGGAGGGAAAGAAGAAGAAGCAAAGTTATTAGAGACATTTTTAGCTAGATGCCAGAAGTCACGAGGGGAGTTGGATCTTGAAAGGTTTTGACATTTTCTGTTAATGAAGGAATTTTTGGCTAGTTGGAGAACAGACTTGGCATGGTTCCGGACAGAAATATAAAGTGCATGAGATTCTGGTGATGGAAGGTTTAAATACCTTTTGTGGGCCACCTCTCTATCATGTGTAGTGCGAGAACAAGCTGTGTTAAACCAAGGTTTGGAAGGTTTAGGTCACCTCTGTTATGCGCTCAGCACACAAAGACGGGTCTCTGACACGGAAGCAGTAGTCATTCCAAGGAAAATCAGCAAAATACCTCCTCAGGTCCCACAACTAACAGAGGCAAAACACCAGAGGCACCTTCGCTTAGGGGGATCCTGAGGAGGGATTGGAGCGATGGAACAAGATACGAGATATGAGATTGTGATCAGAGGAGCCCAACGGGGAAGAAAGGGTGACAGCATAAGCAGAAGGATTATAGGTCAGGAAAAGGTCAAGAATGTTGGGCGTATCTCCAAGACGGTCAGGAATACGAGTAGGGTGTTGCACCAATTGCTCTAGGTCGTGGAGGATAGCAAAGTTGAAGGCTAGTTCACCAGGATGGTCAGCGAAGGGAGAGGAAAGCCAAAGCTGGTGGTGAATATTGAAGTCTCCAAGAATGGAGATGTCTGCAAAAGGGAAGAGAGTCAGAATGTGCTCCACTTTGGAAGTTAAGTAGTCAAAGAATTTCTCATAGTCAGAGGAGTTAGGTGAGAGGTATACAGCACAGATTTTTTTTTTCTTTTTTATGTAGGAAGGACACTGGCCAAGGGCAACAAAAATCTGATAATCTAATAATAAAAAATGCCCACTGAAATGACAGTCTCATAAAAGTTTCAAAGCAGTGGTCAAAAACTGGTGGATAAGTGTCTTGAAACCTCCCTCTTGAAAGAATTCAAGTCATAGGAAGGTGGAAATACAGAAGCAGGGAGGGAGTTCCAGAGTTTACCAGAGAAAGGGATGAATGATTGAGAATACTGGTTAACTCTTGCGTTAGAGAGGTGGACAGAATAGGGGTGAGAGAAAGAAGAAAGTCTTTTGCAGTGAGGCCGCGGAAGGAGGGGAGGCATGCAGTTAGCAAGATCAGAAGAGCAGTTAGCATGAAAATAGCGGTAGAAGACAGCTAGATATGCAACATTGCGGCGGTGAGAGAGAGGCTGAAGACAGTCAGTTAGAGGAGAGAAGTTGATGAGATGAAAAGCTTTTGAGAGTGTTTGAGAGTGACTCTGTAGTCGTAGCCAGATGGTGGAAAACTCGGAAGATTCAAGAGCGTGGGCACGAGAGCAGGTCAAGTCATTGCGCACATAAACGCAGCATCCAGTGAGTTTCAGAGTTTCAGTGAGGAAAAGAAGATGAGGTTTAGAAGAGGAGAGGTGGTGTTCTACAGAGTGAAAATTAGATCTTAGACCGCGAATGTTGCAGAAGTTAATGAAGAAAAAGTTGAGGGGGGTGTCAACACACTTAGGGTCGTCGACAGAAAGGCAGTCCGACCTGGGGACATTTATGGTCCCCTCCCCATATGAGAACTCCGAGGCTGGTGTAGGAGTCGCCATGATAATTTTGAAATTTTTGAGTGAAGGGTGTGTGTGTTATTAGGTGCTTGTAGTTTTGTGTGGAGGAAGAGAGTCGTCTTAGAGGGCAGGCTGTGACTGCCCCCTTGTGTTGTGAGACACAAAGGGAAACGTTCAGTGAGGTCACAGCCGGGTTTAATGATAAGTTCACAGCACCCCCTGAACAGTGCTTTAGACATCACTGGGAGTAATTATCGTTTCGGCAGATGTCTACTGCCTCCTCCTTGGTACTTAAGAAGCTCCAAAACATTCAAAATACACGTTGCCTTTTCGTTTGTATTTTATCTCTTTTGTACGTAAATTGCTAAAAAAAAACACAAAATGCATGCTTTTGTTAATGTTACTCTGTTTCTTGAGAAATTGTGTTTTTCACGCGTATTAGCGTTTTGGTATGTAAGCTAAAAAAACACTTGCATTTTTTTTTTCTATTCCTATATATGGTGCTTTAATGCTTTTTAGCGTTTTGGTGCGTAACATGCAGGAAAAACACTTAACTGATATGTTTCTAGTATTGTTGTTTTGTTTCACCATAGAAGGGACTTTTAATGCATTTTGGCCCTTTTCGGTGCATAACACACGTGAAAAACACGTTTCTGATAATGTCGTTTTTCCTACCCATATAGGAGGTTTTGCATGCATTTCTTTTGCATTTTGGCACCTAACAATGTGAAAAACACATTTTTTTGTAGTTCTGTTTCCCTATATAAGGAGTTATCCATGCTTTTTAGCGTTTTGGTACCTAAGAAGCTCAAAACTCTTATAATACACGTTTATCTTTGTTTCCCCTTTAAGAGTTTTTGCCTATAGAAGCTCAAAAGCACTACTATAGAAGCTCAAAATCACTCGTAATACAGATTTCTCGTAATGTCTTTTCCTTCCCACATATAGGGTATTTTACGTATATTTTTGGGGATTTTTATACGTAACACGCTTAAAAATACTCAAAATACTTGTTTTGGGTAATTTTGTTGTCTTTCTAAATAAAAGGTGTTTTACCTGTGTTTCAACGTTTGTGTGTGTGTGTGTGTGTGTGTGTGTGTGTGTGTGTGTGTGTGTAATAATAATAATAATAATAATAATAAATGGTTTATTCTTTAGGCAGTCAACAAACTGAAAATGTACATTGGGGGTGGGGAAATACTTGACATTAATCCTAAAGGTAAGTCAAATCTAGAAATCAAATCTAGAAGGGACTATTGATTGATGGCTCGCACCATGGTGGGAATCGCACTGAGTCTGTACCGGTCCGTACGCGGCGCCTTTAGGGGCGTTATCTTGTTGTGGTGTCTGGTGGCACGGGCGGGGCGAGGCGCGTCAGGCGGCAGCATGTTTCTGAGACGTGGATGATTCAGAAGTCCCCTACCAAACTTCTCCAGAGCCTCACGGTACCTGGTGGATAGTCTGGACAGCCTCAGGGTGTTCAGGGCTTCTTCATAGGTGGTGTATGCAGGGCCAAGGATGACCCTGCACGCCCTTTTCTGCACACTCTCCAACTGTAGCTGTTGAGTTTGTGTGAGGGAGGATGACCACGCTGGGGAGGCGTACATGAGTTTGGGGAGGATGAAAGTAAGATACACCCCCCCTAACTCATCTGTCGGCGTCCCCAGCGACCTGAGTCTGCGCAGCAGGTACAGCCTGTAGGTAGCTGATCTTATGGTGCTGGCGACATGCTGCTTCCAGGTCAGCTGGTCGTCCACCGTGACTCCGAGGAGCTTGGCACATCGGACCACCTGGAGCGGGTGAGGGCCCACTGAGAGCTGGGGAGGGGGCACTGGTACAGAGGAGGTACAGAAATGCATCACCACAGTTTTGTTGTGGTTGATGGTCATCCTGCTCTCCTCCGTCCATGTCTGCAGCCGCTCCAGAATCGCTTGCAGTGGCGAGTAGTCCGGGTTCTTGGTGGAAACTGGGACGCCCACGGTGCAGTCGTCCACATACTTCCAGCGATGAGGGGTGTCAGTGAGGGCGTCGTTAATGAGGAGGAGGAAGCATAGAGGACCCATCTTGGTCCCCTGGGAGACCCCACAAGTCAGCTGTTGGAAAGTAGAGACAGAGCCCTGATAGCGAACGGCCTGACGCCTCCCTGTGAGGAAGTCGGCTAGCCACGCTATCAGGTTAGGAGGGAGACCCAGACTCACTGCCTTGCTGATGACAACAGTGTGGTCAACAAGATCAAAAGCCTTTTTGAAGTCCACAAAAGCAACAGCTAGAGAGGTGTTTCGCTTGTCCAGGTGGCTGTGGATGAATTCAAGGAAGCTGGTCAGGTAATGGGAGGTGGAGGTGGCTTTAATATTTCCAAACTGTCTGATATCCACGGTATTACAGATTTTGGTGTAGGCCCAGTCATATACAAAATCTTCACAAATAAGGCTAGGGATGGGGGTGATAGAGACTGGCCTGAGGTCATTGAGTGACTGTGGACTGGAGGTTTTGGGGATGGGGGTGACGTAAGATGTCTTCCAGTCCTCGGGGCAAGAGTGTTGGGAGAGTGAAGCGTTTATTATGGAGCATTGTGGTGTTGCTAGCTCTACCGCAAATTTCTTGTAAATTTTAATAGGAAGGTCAGTGGGTGCGGTGGATCTTGGTTTGAATTTGAGTATTCTCTTAAAAACATCCACCGCCTGGACAATGGGGGGATGAGAGGGGGCCGGAAGATAGGCAGGAAGCAGAGTGGTGTGGAAGGGAAGGAAAGGTTTGACAGATAGCAGCAAAGTGATCGTTCATCTCCTGAGCCGCGAGAGTAGCAGGAAGGTGTGAGGTGCAAGGAAGAGACGAAGTGTGCTTTTGTAGGCCACACAGAGCTTTGATCTTAGCGTACCACTGTCTGTTGTTGGTCAGCTTGAGGTGATGTATCTTGTCTGGGTAATAGTTTGCCTTTGCAGCCTTAATCTCCCTGATCACTCTGTTTCTTAGTTTCCTGTAAAGGACCTGGCAGGAGTGGAACGCCCAGGTCCGCTGACGCATGAGTCTTTTAATGCGGGGTGTCATCCAGGGAGCATCAGACGGGTGCGTTGTGACGCTCTTGGCTGGGAAGTAGCGGTGGAAGGCTTCTGTGGTGGTGGCGACGTAATTCTGCCATTTTAAGTGGATGTCCTCCACATCCAGCACCTCGGTCCACGGGTGTTGTGTCACCCACTGCCCAAACTCCCTCATGGCTGAGTCAGGCATGGGGCGGTGGGTCCTGGTGACAGCTGACCGGGGGGTCGAGGTGGTGGGTGTGGGTGTCCACAGTATGGAGAGGTGGGTGCTCCGTCCCATGGGAGGCAGCGGTTTGGGGGGCAAGTACTGTTGGCCCAGGTCTGTCAGTATAAGGTCGAGGATGGCTTGCTGGTGGGTGGGGAAGTCCACGACCTGGGTGAGGTGTAGCTGGTGTAGTATATCGTTGATATCTAATCTGTTAAAGTCCCCACAGATGACCAGTTTGGCGGCAGGATACTTCACCCTCAGGGCATCAGCAGTGTCGATGATGTGAGCGGTGAGTAACTGTGCTGTGGTAGCTCGTGGGGGTTGGTACACGACGCACACGATGATGGAGGCCGTGTTGCTGGGATGGCAAGGGGGCGTGACTCTCACCCACAGGGCCTCTACACCGCCCGGAATATCGACAGGGAGGTGTGAGGGGCTGAGGGTAGAGCGGCAGAAAACGGCCACTCCCCCCCCCTGCGTCCTGACCTCAGGTGATGGTAGAGCTGGTAGTCCTGCATTGAGCACACCTCAGGAACAATCTGCCACGCCTCAGTAACCGCCACAATGTCTGCACAAGTAGAACTCACCGTCACGATTAATTCGTCCATCTTGTTGGCTAAAGATGTTGCATTGAATAAGAGGAGGGAGGGTAGACTGTACCAAATCCGAGGTACTCGGATGTGTGTGTGTGTGTGTGTGTGTGTGTGTGTGTGTGTGTATGTGTGTGTGCATTTTGGCACTAAGAAGCTCAAAAACTCTGATAATACAAGTTTCTCGTAATGTCTTTTCGTTTCCCTATGTAGTGTATTTTACATGCATTTTGGCGTTTTTTCTGTGTATCAATGCCAAAAACACTCAAAATACATCTTTTTTCGTTATATTGTTCTTTTTTTTTACATACAGAGTGGCATTCATCCCTTTTAACGCTTTGGTAGCTAAGAAGCTTAAAAAGACTCATAATACACATTTCTCGTAATGTCTTTTCATTTTCCTATATATTGTAATTTGCATACAGTTGTCGTTTTTGTAGGTAACAAACTCAAAAACATTCAAAGCACTTTTTTGTAATATTCAGCTTCTCCATATAGGGTGTTTTGCATACGTTTCAAGGTTTTGGTACATAACTGAAAAGACCAAAAAGACATGTTTTTGGTATTGTTCTTTTGTATTCCCATATAGGGTGCTTTCCATGCTTTTTAAATTTTTTTTTGCCCTAAAAAAATTATGTTTCGATTCGCCATATAAAAGGGTTTTCATTCTTTTTGGCGTTTTGGTACATAACACTTTGAAAAACACTCAAAATACAGTGTTATTCTTTTTTTTTTCTCCATATAGAATGCTATTCAGTTTTTTTTTTTTTGGTGGTTTTATTACCTAAGAAACTCAAAAGCTCTTATAATACACGTTTCTGGTAAACTCATTTCTTATCCCCTATAGAGAACTTTACATGGATTTTGTCATTCTTCTACGTAACAAGATCAAAAAGACTCAAAATAGACGTTTTTGGGTAAAGTTATACTGTTTATTTCTGAAGGATTTTTTTTTTTTTTTTTTTTTTTGCAGACGTTTTAACGTTTTGGCACGTAAGTAGCTGAGAAAACACAGAAAAGAGACGTTTTTGGTAATGTTGTTTTGTTTTCCTATGTAGGGTGCTTTCCATGCTTTTTATCGTTTTGGTGTCTAGCACGCTCATAAACACTGAAAAGACGCTTCTGGAAATCTCGTTTCTTTTCACCATATAGGGTGTTTAACTTGCATTTAGCCATTCTTATTTTTAAGAATGTGAAAAAAAATTCAGATTACACGATTTTGGTAATGTTCTTTTTCTCCATAAAGAGTGCTATTCATTTGTTTTATCGCTTTGTTACCTAAGAAGCCCAAAAACACTCATAATACACTTTTCTCTTGATGTATTTTTGTTTCCCCATATAGGGTATTTTCCATGCAAATTGGCATTTTTCAACTTAACACGCTCAACCGCTAAAAAAAAAAAGAAAAAAAAAAACATGGAAATCACCCCATATGATAATACAAAACAACTGTACGAAAAACTTCTCTTTTCAGTGTTTAGAACTTCTTTCATACTAAAATGCTAAAACGCATTCAAAACACCCTTTATGGCTAAATAGAATAACTATCAAAAACATGTATTTTGAATATGCTTTTTTTTTAATAATATTATTCTGTTTTAGTACGCTTTACTACGAAAGAAGTTCAAAAACACTCAAAAAAAAAAAGTTCTCCGTTGTTTTCTATCATTAGAGTGATTTCCATGCTTTTTAGTGGTTTCGTGCCTAACACGCTCAAAAACAATTTAAAGACACGTTTTTGGTAATATCATTTATTTTTTTTCATATAGCGGGGTTTGCAGGCATTTTAACGTTTTGATAACTAAGAATGTGAAAAAAAAATGAAAATACACATTTCGTGTAATGTTATTATTATAGAGTGCTATTCATGCGTTTTTAACGTTTTAGTATCTAAGAAGCTGAAAATAATCATAATATTCATCTCACATAATGTTTTTTCGTTTTATTTTATAGTGTATCCTACATGTATTTTGGAGTTTTTGTACGTAACAAGCTTAAAAACACTCAAAATACTTGTTTTTGGAAATGTTATTTTGTTTCTTCATTAAGAGAGTTTTGCAGGCGTTTTAGCGTTTTGGTACGTAAGCTGAAGACACTCACAAAAAACATTTTGGTAAATTTTTTTTTTAATTCCCATGTTTATTCCCATTCCATGCTTATTAGCGTTTTAGTGCCTAACATGAAGATAGAAAAAAAAATCAAAAGAAACGATTTTTTTGCAATGTCGTTCCGTTTCCCTATATAAGGAGGGGCATTGCATGCATTTCATTAATTTGGTACTTATCAATGTGGTAACCCTTCAAAATACACGTTTTCGATTATAATGTTCTGTTTCTCCATATAAAGTGCTATTAACGTGTTTATGCGTTGTGATACCTAAGCTGAAAACTCGTAATACACTTTTTTTTTCGTAATGTCTTTTCATTTTTTTATACAGAGTCGTTTGCACGCAGTTTGGCATTTTTCTACGTAACACCCTCAAAAACGCTCAAAATATACGTAAAATATACGTAAAATCGTTGTTATTTATTTATTTATTTTTTTCGTACAGGTTGTTTTATATGCTTTAGCATTTTAGTACGTAAGTAACTTACTTAAAAACACTCAAAAGACAAGTTTTTGGTAATGTTTTATCTTACCATATAAGGTGCTTTCCTTGGTTTTTAACGCTTTGGTGCTTAACACGCTCATAAACTCTTAAAAGATACGTTTTTGGAAAAATCGTTTCCTTTCTCCATATACGGTACTATGCATGCATTTTGGAATTTCTTTTACCTAATAATGTGAAAAACACTGAAAATACACTTTTTTCAGAATATTCTTCTGTTTCTCCATATAGAATATTAGTCATACGTTTTAGCGTTTTGGTAGCTAAGAAGCTTAAAAATATACATAATACACATTCTTCGTTACGTCTTTTCTTTTTTCCATACATGGTAATTTCCATGCATTTGGCTTTTTTGTACGTAACAATCTAATAAACTGAAAATATTCCCCCTAAGCGAAGGTGCCTCTGGCGTTTTGCCTCTAGTAGTTGGGGGGACCTGAGGAGGTATTTTGCTGATTTTCCTTGGTATGACTACTGCTTCCGTGTCAGAGACCCGTCTATGTGTGCTGAGCGCATAACAGAGGTGATAGTGTCTGGCATGGAGGCATACATTCCTCACTCTTTTTCTCGTCCTAAACCTTCTAATTCTAAACCTTGGTTTAACACAACTTGTTCTCGTGCTCTACATGATAGAGAGGTGGCCCACAAAAGGTACTTAAGCCTTCCATCACCAGAATCTCATGCACTTTATATTTCTGCCCGGAACCATGCCAAATCTGTTCTCCAACTAGCCAAAAACTCCTTCATTAACAGAAAATGTCAAAACCTTTCAAGATCTAACTCCCCTCGTGATTTCTGGCATCTAGCCAAAAATATCTCCAATAACTTTGCTTCTTCTTCTTTCCCTCCTCTATTTCAACCAGATGGCACCACTGCTATCACATCTATTTCTAAAGCTGAACTCTTTGCTCAAACCTTTGCTAAAAACACTACCTTGGACGATTCTGGGCTTGTTCCTCCCTCTCCTCCACCCTCTGACTACTTCATGCCACCTATTAAAATTCTTTGCAATGATGTTTTCCATGCCCTCGCTGGCCTAAACCCTCGGAAGGCTTATGGACCTGATGGGGTCCCTCCTATTGTTCTCCGAAACTGTGCCTCCGTGCTTGCACCTTGCCTAGTCAAACTCTTTCAGCTCTGTCTGTCAACATTTACCTTTCGTTCTTGCTGGAAGTTTGCCTACATTCAACCTGTTCCTAAAAAGGGTGACCATTCTAATCCCTCAAACTACCGTCCTATTGCTTTAATTTCCTGCCTATCTAAAATTTTTCAATCCATCCTCAACAGGAAGATTCTTAAACATCTACCACTTCACAATCTTCTATCTGATCGCCAGTATGGGTTCCGTCAAGGCCGCTCTACTGATGATCTGGCTTTCCTTACTGAGTCTTGGTCATCCTGGACGGATGGACGGATAGATGGCAAATGCAATTTAATATCAATAAATGCGTAGGTAGAGGAAACCCACACAATAGGTACACATTAAACAACCAAACTCTGGTAGGTACAGGGTACGAGAGAGTTATAGTTAACTCTGAACTCCGTGTAGGGAACCAATGCATAGAAGCCAGAAACAAGGCAAATAGGGTACTAGGATTACTTTTTAGGAGTGTTAAAAGTGGAAGGCCGGAAGTAATATTAAAGTTAAACTTGGCGCTGGTCAGACCTCATCTAGACTACGCTGTGCTGTTCTGGTCCCCACATTACAGGAAAGATATAGGTCTATTAGAATCAGTACAGAGGAGAATGACTAAAAGGATACAGGGGGTGAGGAGTATTCCTTACGAGGCGAGGTTGAAGCTGTTAAATTTACATTCTCTATAGAGACGTAGGTTAAGAGGGGACCTGATAGAAGTCTTTAAGTGGTATAAGGGTTATAACAAGGGAGATGTAAGCAAAATTCTTAGGATCAGCAACCAGGGTAGAACAAGAAATAATGGGTTCAAGCTTGAAAAATTTAGGTTTAGGAAGGAGATAGGAAAAAATTGGTTTTCAAATAGAGTGGTAGATGAGTGCAACGGACTCAGTAATCATGTAGTTAGTGCTAGGACACTAGAGAGCTTTAAGAGAAGATTAGACATGTTTATAGATGGGGATAATAGATGGAAAAATAGGTAGGTGTGTTTCATACAGGGACTGCCACGTGTAAGCCTGGTCGCTTCTTGCAGCTTCCCTTATTTCTTATGTTCTTATGTATCCTCTTTTAGAGATTTTGGTGAAACTTTTGCTGTTGCCTTAGACATATCAAAAGCTTTTGATAGAGTCTGGCACAAAGCTTTGATTTCTAAACTACCCTCCTACGGTTTCTATCCTTCTCTCTGTAACTTCATCTCAAGTTTCCTTTCTGACCGTTCTATTGTTGCTGTGGTAGACGGTCACTGTTCTTCTCCTAAATCTATTAACAGTGTTGTTCCTCAGGGTTCTGTCCTGTCACCCACTCTCTTCTTATTATTCATTAATGATCTTCTAAACCAAACTTCTTGTCCTATCCACTCCTACGCTGATGATACCACCCTGCACTTTTCCACGTCTTTTCATAGACGTCCAACCCTTCAGGAGGTAAATATATCACGCAGGGAAGCCACAGAACGCCTGACTTCTGATCTTTCTAAAATTTCTGATTGGGGCAGAGCAAACTTGGTATTGTTCAGTGCCTCAAAAACTCAATTCCTCCATCTATCAACTCAACACAACCTTCTTCAATGACACTCAACTGTCCCCCTCTTCTACACTGAACATCCTCGGTCTGTCCTTTACTTATAATCTGAACTGGAAACTTCACATTTCATCTCTAGCTAAAACAGCTTCTATGAAATTAGGTGTTCTGAGACGTCTCCGCCAGTTTTTCTCACCCCCCCTGCTGCTAACGCTGTACAAGGGCCTTATCCGTCCATGTATGGAGTATGCTTTACATGTCTGGGGGGGTTCCACTCATACTGCTCTTCTAGTCAGGGCGGAATCAAAAGCTTTTCGTCTCATCAACTCCTCTCCTCTAACTGACTGTCTTCAGCCTCTCTCTCACCGCCGCAATGTTGCATATCTAGCTGTCTTCTACCGCTATTTTCATGTTAACTGTTCTTCTGATCTTGCTAACTGCATGCCTCCCCTCCTTCCGCGGCCTCGCTGCACAAGACTTTCTTCTTTCTGTCATCCCTATTCTGTCCACCTCTCTAACGCAAGAGTTAACCAGTATTCTCAATCATTCATCCTTTTCTCTGGTAAACTCTGGAACTTCCTGCCTGCTTTTGTATTTCCACCTTCCTATGACTTGAATTCCTTCAAGAGGGAGGTTTCAAGATACTTATCCATCAATTTTTGACCACTGCTTTGACCCTTTTATGGGACTGGCATTTCAGTGGGCATTTTTTTTTATTAGATTTTTGTTGCCCTTGGCCAGTGTCCTTCCTACATAAAAAAAAAAAAAAAAGTTATTTTGTTTCTCCATAAAGGGTGTTTTCTATGCGTTTTAGCGTTTTGGGACGTAATCAGCAGAAAATCACTCAAAATGTTTTTCGTAATGTTTTGTTTTCCCATATAGGGAGCTTTTCATGTTTAATAACGTTATTGTACCTAGCCCGATCATAGATACTTATAAAACACGTGCATGGAAGGTTCGTTTCCTTTCCCCATACATGGTGCTTTGCTTGCATTTTTGCGTTTTGGTACCTAACCATGTGAAATACACTGAAAATTCACGTTTTTTTTGGTAGTGTTGTTCTGTTTGTCCATAGAGTGCTATTCTTGTCTTTTGAACATATATATATATATATATATATATATATATATATATATATATATATATATATATATATATATATATATATATATATATATATATATATATATATATATATATATATATATATATATATATATATATATATATATATGTATTTCATATCTCCATATCGATCGTACCTAAGAAGCTTAAAACACTCATAATACACGTTTCTCGTAATGACTTTTCGATTCCCAATATATGCTAATTTGCATACTTTTTAACATATTGTTAACAATAAGAAAAACACTCAAAATACACATTTTTTTTCTTTTTTTGTAGTGTTATGTTTCTCCTTATAGAGTGCTATTCATGTGTTTTGTGGTTTTGGTACCTAAAAGCTCAAAAACTCTTATAATCAACGTTTCTCGTAATAGCTTTTCGTTTCCCCACATAGATTTCATCATCTGCATTTTGGTGTTTTTCTACTTAAGAAGCTGAAAAACAGTCAAAGTACTTGTATTTGGTAATGTTTTTTTTTTTTCTATTTCTCCATAAAAGGGTATTTTGCATTCGTTTCCAAAACGAATGCAAAACACCCTTTATGGAAATCTAGAAAAGCATTACCAAATACAAGTACTTTGTTTTTGTTTTGGTACGGAAGTAGCTCAAAACACTGAAGGAAGACGTTTTTCTTAATGTTGCTTTGTTTTGCCATATAAAGAGCTTTCCATATTATTTTAGCGTTATGGTTTCTAGCACACTCATAAATACTCAAAAGACATATTTCTGGATATCTAGATTCCTTTCCTTATATAGGGTCCTTTCGTGCATTTTGCGTGTTTGGTACCTAACAATATGAAATACACTCAAAATACACGTTTTTGTTGATGTTATTCTGTTTTTCCATATAGAATGCTATTCATGCGATTTTAAGGTTTGATACGTAAGAAGCTCAAAAACACTCATAATACACATTTCTGCTAATGTGCTTCTGTTTCCCTATATCGGATACTTTCCATGCAATTTGGCGTTTTTTTTACGTAGCAAGCTCAAAAACACTCAAAACACTTCTTTTTGGTAATCTTATAGTGTTTCTCCATAAAGAATGTTTTGCATGCGTTTTAGCGTTTTGGTACGTAAGTAACTGAAAAACACTTAAAAACACGTTTTTGGTAATCTTGTTTTCTTTTCCTACATATTGTGCTTTCCGTGCTTTTTAACGTTTTGGTGCCTTATATTCTCATTAACACTCAAAGGACACGTTTATGGAAATGTCGTTTCTTTTCCACATATGGGATGCTTGTGTGCACTTTGGAGTTTTTGTACCTAACAAAGCGAAATACACTGAAAATACACTTTTTTGATAATGATTTTTTTTTCTTCAAATAGAGTGCTACTCATGTATTTTAGCATTTTGGTACCTAAGAAGCTCAAAAAGACTCATAATACACGTCTCTCGTAATATCCTTTTGTTCCTGTACATAGGGTATTTTGTACGTTTTTGATACGTTTTTTACAATGTTTTATATAGGGTGCTTTCCTGGTTTTTAGCGTTTTGGTGCCTAACATGCACAAAACACACTATGAAGATACGTTTCTTGTAATCTCGTTGCGATTTCTCATATAAAATGCTTTGGATGCATTTTCGCGGTTTGGTACCTAACAATGTGAAATACAATCAAAATATACGTTTTTGGCAATGTTGTTCTGTTTCTCCATATAGAGAGGTATTACCGCGTTTTCTCATTTCGGTACCTAAGAACCTCAAAAACACTCATAATATATGTTTCTAGAAATGTCTTTTCGTTTCCTTATATAGAGTATTTTGCATGAATTTTGGCGTTTTCCGCGTATCAAGCTGAAAAACAATCAAAATACCTTTTTATTCATTTATTTTTTTTTTTCTGCTTAGTTATAAAGGGTGTTTTGCATGCGCTTTAGCGTTTAGGTACGTGAGAAGTTCAAAAACACTCAAAAGACACGTTTTTCGTAATGATGTTTTTATTGCCATATAGGGTGCATGGAAAGCATCCTATATGTGGAAGCGAAATGACATTACCGAAAACTTGTCTTTTGAATGTTTCTGAACTTGTTCGGCACTAAAACGCCAAAAAGCATGGAAAATGCCTTACATGGAAAAAAAAAAATATATATATATATATATATATATATATATATATATATATATATATATATATATATATATATATATATATATATATATATATATATATATATATATATATATATATATATATATATATATATATATATATATCAACAACGAGTCTTTTGAATCTTTTTTTCAAGTTCTTACATACGAAAACTCTAAAGCACATGCAAAACACCCTTTATGAAGAAACAGAATGACATTACCAAAAAACAAGAACAAGAATGAAGATGGTGAGATAGATTATGTACACTCAGAAGAAAAAGAGGAACAGAAAAGTCAATATTATATTATAGTGAAAGAAGAAGAGGATAAATATGAGGAAGAAAAGATGACTTTGGAAATGATTAAACTGATTAAACTGATTAAAGGAAAGAGTGAGGTAGATTATGAAGAGAGAGAAGAGGATGAGGAATACGATGGAAATTATTTGCCCTGTTATATAAAACAAGGAGAGGATGAAGGAGAAAATAATATTGATGATGAAATTATGCCAGAAGACAAAAGAAAAAAAAAAGAAGACAGTGATGAAGGTTATGCAGAGCCAAAATATGAAGAAAGTGATGAAGAATCCAATTATATACAGTCAAAAGAACAGGACAAAGAGGAAGAAGATAAGAAAGATGGTGATCTTTATGACAGAAAAGAAGAACAATGAGGAGGACGAGGAAATGGATGATACATGGATGAGTTAGAAGAGGAAGAAGATGAAGAAGATGAGAGTGGTGATAGAAGGTCAGAAGATAAAAAGGAGGAGGACAATGAGGACGATGGAATTATGACAGAAGAAAAAGAAAAGAATAAAGACGACGGTGAAGTGGATTATGGAATGTCAAGAGAAGAGGAGGATGAAAAAGGTGATGAGGCTGATGTTGCCGAAGAATTAGATGATGAAAGAGATGGTAGAGAAGAGGAACAGGAAGGAGACAAGGCTGATGATATAGAAAGCCGAATAAGAAGACCAAAGAGGAAAAAGTGGTAGATGACGAAGGGTGATGTACTGTGAGGGTGGATGACGAATGTTGATACAGTGTGATTGTTGATGACGAAGGGTGATACAGCATCATTGTGGATGACTGAGGGTGATGAGAAGTGAATGTCGATTACAAAACATGATGGAGTGTGAGTGTGGATGACGAAAAGTGATGCAGTGTGAGTGTGGATGATGAAGGGTTAAGCAGTGTGTGTCTGTGATGAGGAAGGGTGATGCAGTGTGAGTGTGGATGACGAAGAGTGATGCAGTGTGTATGGATGACGAAGGGTGATGCAGTGTGAGTGTGGATGATGAAGGGTTAAGCAGTATGTGTGTGTGGATGACGAAGGGTGATGCAGTGTGAGTGTGGATGATGAAGGGTTAAGCAGTATGTGTGTGTGGATGACGAAGGGTGATGCAGTGTGAGTGTAGATGATGAAGTGTGTGTGTGTGTGTGTGAATGACGAAGGGTCATGATTAAGTCTAATAACATAACATGATTAAGTCTAATTTCGTATTAATATGATCCAAATTTGACAACATAGAAATAAACAAGTTGGCAACGTAACAGATCTCATTAAACTATTAATCCCACATGACTTTTATGTGAAAAATTAATCCTGGGTAATGTATATGAAACTATGGTTTCATTTAACATTGGCCAGGTTTAATACAAGAAAATGGCCTCATAAGACTTAAACAAACAATCAGTGGAAACAAACAAGGATTAATGCAAAAAAAAAAGTAAATAAATAAAACAAAGAGATTTATATCAAAGGAATCAGATTTAAATCAAATAAATTGATTTTTTTAATAATATTTTTTTCCAACCCTGGTTGCAGTGAAGACTGGAATCTACACATTTCATCCTCCTCCTCTTCTACCATTCATGCTTGATTTCTTGAAAAGTAAACCAAATAAGGAATGGAAACTAAATCCAAGCAAAAATTGAAATTACGATATTTTGATATTCATTTTCATTTATTTATTTATTTTATTTTTTTATTTATTTATTTAGTTTTTTTTTTTTGTATTGCTCCATCTTATTTTTCTTTTCAATATACGTGTTACGCATCTTAATTAACGTACTTTCTTTTGTATTTCTTGCACTTTACTTTTTTTCCCTACTTTTCTATTAAACCTTCATATTACTGCTTTTCTATCATTATTTTCATGATTTCAAATTCTTTTCTCATATTCTTGTGTTAAAATGTTCTATCATTCTTTCACCGCTCTCAGCTATAAATGTTTCCTTTCGTCTTATCAGCTTTCTTTAAATTTTGTTTTCTTTTTTTTTTAAGATATCTTCTGTGTGTGTGTGTGTGTGTGTGTGTGTATGTGTGTGTGTGTGTGTGTGTGTGTGTGTGTGTGTGTGTGTGTTTGTGTGTGTGTGTGTGTGAGAGAGAGAGAGTAGTGTATGTGTACTTGTGCGGTATGACACTCTGCATCGCCATCCTCTTTATTCCCTTAATTCTCCTACCTGGCATCCTTTTCCTTGACCACTGCCGCCATCACCACCACCACCACCACCACCACCACCACCGCCACCACCGTAACCACCATCACTGAGGCTTTTAAAGAAGAGGAACCTATCAGGGGGATCAAGCGGAGCAGATGAATATGTTAGGTGCCTCCCTCTGGCCTAACATCTAAAATACACAAGTACACCCTGCCCACGCCCAGCACCTACTTCAGGCAGCGAGGCGAGCGTAAAGACCCAAGTTGGTATTATGTAGATTAAAAATTATTCAGCAACTGGGGAAAAAAGTTCAGATATAAGTAACTAAGTTTTATACTACAACAGTATACAAGGACCTTTATTTCCCTGGATATTCAGCTATGCACGTTGTTTGTATGGGTTTTATAGCTGCATTATTTGCGTAGTTTAGCAGTCTATATTGAAATGTAATGAATGCATGACTCTGCTCTAGGACTTTTTTTTTTTTTTTATGTAGGAGGGGCACCGGCCAAGGGCAACAAAACTGCAACAAAAGTATGCCTCACTGATGTGCCGTTCCCTGAACAGAGTCGAAAGTGAAAGTAAAATAGTGTCTTGAAACCTCCTTCTTGAAGGAGTTCAAGTCATAGGAAGGTGGAAGTATAGAAGCAGGCAGGGAGTTCCAGAGTTTACCAGGGAAAAGGAGGAATGATTGAGAATACTTGTTAACTCTTGCATTTGAGAAGTGGACAGAATAGGGGTGAGAGAAAGAAGAAAATCTTTTGCAGCGAGGCCGCGGGAAGAGGGGAAGTATGCAGTTAGCAATGTCAGAAAAGCAGTTAGCATGAAAATAGCGGTAAAAGACAGTTAAAGATGCAATATTGCGGCGATGAGAGAGAGGCTGAAGACAGTCAGTTACAGGAGAGGAGTTGATAAGACGAAAAACTTTTGATTTGCCCCTATCTAAAAGAGCGGTATAAGTGGAACCTCCCCATACATCAGAACACCTAACTTCACAGAAGTTGTTTTAGGTAGAGGTGAAATGTGAAGTTTCCAGTTTAGATTATAAGTAAAGGACAGACTGTGGATGTTCAGTGTAGAAGAGGGGGACAGTTGAGTGCAAGTGAAGAAGAGGGGATAGTTATCTGGAACGTTGTGTCGAGTTGATAGATGGAGGAATTGAGTTTTTGAGGCAATGAACAATACTAAGTTTGCTCTGCCACAATCAGAAATTTTTGAAATCAGAAGTCAGGCGTTCGGTGCCTTCCCCACGTGAACTATCTACTTCCTGACGGGTTGGACGTCTACGAAAAGACGTGGAAAAAGTGCAGTCCGTCATTATTGCCGGACTATATTATTATTTATCTTGTG
>NC_087155.1:3416691-3454191 GCF_035594125.1 Scylla paramamosain
GAACACCAGTTATATGCATACCTATTGTAGTTTGTTAGCACAATTGAACTCCACTTCTTTATATCAAAACACGTATTACAATATAACTCGTATATCTTGAGTGTGACAAAAGGAGTAAAATTAAGCTCACTGTAGTTATGAATTGCACAGTTGATTATCTTTGGAGACACTCACTGGGACTCGGCATTTCTTGACTTCAGCCGACAGCGGCTCACATTGCCTCAAGTCACGAGACAGTCGGTCAGAAAATAAATGTATTACGTCTTTCATTATTCTAGCAGTCAAATTCAAATAAGTTTTCTGTGCGAGAACACGTGCCCCTCACCACTATTCTTGGATACAGCAATGGTAAATGTTTCCCATAACAAGATAAATAACGCGTTTTCTAGTCTAACCTTCTTTACCTTCAATATCACTTCAAAAGAGAAGAAACACGAGTTTAAACAGGTGTGACATCACGAAAAGAATCACAACGGAAGCGTCACCGCAAAGGCTGTGCTTCCAAGCAGACACCGCCACCACCGCGCTGGACAAAGTTTCACGAGTATTCTTAAGTGATGCACCGCCACGCCACAGCACCCAAGCAATCCCTCTTATCTGATTCAAGAGATACATTATAAGAAGGGTTCAGGGAGGGTACGCCACGTCAACACACGCCAAGGTTGCGGCGAAGAAAAAGGACCAGATAAGCAGCCATGAGGCGACGTGGCGGTAGACACTACACTAGGAGAAAACACGTCCGGGTTTCTCTCTCTCTCTCTCTCTCTCTCTCTCTCTCTCTCTCTCTCTCTCTCTCTCTCTCTCTCTCTCTCTCCTTTGTTTTCATACTAGCATCCACCCGTCTTTCCCCAAACACAACACACACACACACACACACACACACACACACACACACACACACACACACACACTCCTTCGCCGTCTCCTTCCCTCTCGCATCACAACACTGCCCTCTCGGCTCCCCTCACCTCAGCCTGTCTTTCTGAACCCTCTCGCCCCTTCTTCACTCCCCTTCGCAGATTATTCGCGCCAGGTTTTCCTTCATTCCTTTTTACGTTGGCTATTTGGCCTTGCTCGTTGAGCGGCAGCAGCAGCGGGGATGAGCGAGCAAACGAGGACGCGCAGATGAAGAGAAGGACGGGGAAAAAGGAACTGGCACGGCGAAAACAAGGAAGGACGAGGACGAACAAACAAGAGGCCGGTGACGAAGGCGAGGCGGAACAGAAGAGGTGAGAGGTACACGTATAAGGAAACATGGCACGACTTACCATGCCCTCCTATGCCCCCCCTCCTCCTCCTTGCCCGCCCATTCCCACTCTAAATTACATTCCTCTTCCTTCGCATTGACTGAGACATGGAAGTTTCTACAGATGATGGGCCTTAAAGGAGTCCAGATTTTTTTGAGTGTGTGAGTGACAAGGAATGAGTTTTGAGAGCGAGCAGAAAAATGTATGGTATGTCATGTTTACTTTTTCTTTTTCCTACTTTCCCTTAACTTCTCTTTGTTCTTTCCTACCCCCTTTTTTTTCTTCCTTCTCCAATGCTTTCCTCCTTTAAATTTCCCCCCTTCCTTCCTTTGTCTATCATCAGTGTTTTTTTTCCTCATTTTTGCTTTTTACTTTTTTTTCCGCTGCTGTCACATTCTCTTCATTTAGTCTTTTGTTTCTTTTTCATCTTTTCCCTCTCCTTTCCTTCACACTTCTTTATATTTTCCTCTCTCCTCAATTTCTACCTCCTCCAATTACAACATTTACCTCTCCTGTCTATTTCCACATTTCCCTTTCTTTTCAGTCATCTCTCCTACTAATCCAACATTCATTTTTACCTCAACCCTCTTTTCCATTTAATTTCCTTGCATTTTCCCCTCAATCAAATTTCTTTTTCATTATCTGTCGTATTCTTCCCGTGGCGTCGCTTTTCATTTCCTTTCTCCTCTGCGCGGTACGAGCTGGAATCCTCTCCCGCCCCTCCTTCCATCCCCGGGGTCTCGTCTGGCTATAAACAAAATGTTGGCTTGTCAGTGCGAGTCTCTGTTTACACGCAGCGCGGAGAGCAAGCAAGGGAGTGTTTACAGGGACAACAAATCATCCTGCGAGAGAAACGTGAAACAGCCATCTGGTGCCCGCCTGGTGTTTTGCTGTCATACTACATCCGCTACCTCTGCTTGCTTGCTTGCTTGCCTGTGCTCCAAAACCCGTCTTTTGCTGAGGGGAGAGAGTGAGTTGTGGGTGGTTGTATGTGTGTGTGTGTGTATAGATGTGTGTGTGTGTGTGTGTGTGTGTGTGTTGAGGGGCCGGAGTAAGGTGAGGACTGTTAATGTTTGCTTTTGCTGCGATAGTTGGTGTGTGATAGTGTGCTTGTGGTAGCGGTGGTGATGGTATATACTACTACTACTACTACTACTACTACTACTACGTGGTGTTGATTCTTGTAATGATTGTGATGGTGTCGGTGGTGGTGATGGTGCTCTTGGTATATATTGTACGTACATACTACGTGGTGCGGATGGTTGTGGTAGCTGTTTTGATGTTTGTTGTGGTAGAAGAAGTATCAGTGGTAGTGGTAATGGTAATGGTTTTGGTGGTGGTTAGAGGGGTAATAACAGTGATTATATCTTTTTTTTTTTTCGTTCATTGGTGGTCTACTTTTCGTGTCCTTTCTTAATGTAATGATTCGAGCAAGAGAGGAAAAAAGTGGGATTGAGGAGAAGCGAGAAGTAATCACGTAAAGAGGGAAGGAGGAGGAGGAGGAGGAGGAGGAGGAGGAGGAGGAGAAGGAGGAAGACTGACGTGATGAGAGAGATGGAACTGACACGAGGAAGGGTGCTTGACACGATGGAACCAGGGAAGTGATTTTCTCGGTTTGTGATTGTTAGAATACACGTTAAAGACCCATTCACACACATCAGTGACGTATCAGTGCCGTGTCAGTTCAGTGTCAGTGAAATCCGTGACGCTTCAGTGACGTCTGTTCACACACATTCGTACTACCTTAAATCAGTGGTTTTCAAGACGTGGAATTGGCAATGATTGATATAATTCTTGATGAAGAAGAAGAGGCTGAGCATAAGCTGAAGGAAAGAAAGTGGTTACACGAAACGTGGAAGGAGAGGGAAAGTGAAGGAGAGTTTGTTGTACTCGGTACAACAAACTTGTTGTACCAACAAGTTTGTTGTACCAACAAGAACTTGTACTCGGTACAAGTTCATTGATGATGGAACAAAATTTTTCCAAATACGTTGTCTGAGATTGCTGTCCATATACTTTGGCTGTGACAAATCATGCAGAACGGGATGGTTCCGAACCAATTCTATATAAGTAATTCATCATTCATCATGACAAACTCACAGCACTCGTCCGGCGTGCGTGAAAAACTGAAAAATATCGGTGGCGACGACATTCAACTTCTCGGAATTGAGGCGGAACTGACACGGAGAGTCAAAACACGGCACTGCGCCGGACATGTCTGAATGCGTCAGCGGAATTCAAAGTAATGATATATTTTTTCACTGACACTGAAGGACTCAGCGGACACGGCACTGATGTGTGTGAATGGGCCTTAAAGCAGGGAATACTGGTAGCATTTCTTTACAACTACTGCTCCAGCTCTTCTTACTGAAAAATCTACCTCTTCTGCTCCAACAAGCTTGGGGACACGTGAGAATGCGAGGTTTTGGGTAATGCGGAAAAAGTCTATGGGAAGAAGTAATCGTTTTCAGAAATTGTTGGCCTAGAGAACAAAAATCAATAAAACATGAGCTCCCTAACCTAACCTAACGGAAGGACTGCGCCCCCGTCGAGTCCGCCTGTCTGAACCCAGCTATTTTGGTGAATAAATTACTAGGTAATACCAAATGAACCCCAATTATCAAGTACATTTTTTTTTCTCAGGTGATTTTTTTATAAATGATGGCGTGAGCCTCGTGACAGCAGGATACTGGAGTGAGATTAAGGAACGTGAATACAGCTATAAAATTAGAGTGGTGTGATAGCTATGTGACTAGAATAATTTAAATAAAAATCTAATAAATGTATATTTCAAAGTATATCCTTTTTCAAGTTATTGCAATAATGTCGGTATGCTAATGTGAATAGTATAGTAGAAAGTATTCAAGAACCCGGGTCAGTCTGGGTTTAGTCAGAGTTCTAGTTGGGCATGAAAAATAAACAGGAGTCTGCGCTGATCACAAACCTTCATCCAAGCAGTAGTCAGGTTGCTAGTGCCGACGGCACAGGAAGCTTTAAGAGGTTAGATAAATTTATGGATTGGGATGATAGGTGGATACAGACGTGCATGATTAAGAGCCGTAGTTGAGCGTAACAGCAGAAGACTAAATCTCATCCAGACAGGAAGTTACGAGAGAAAATTACACTTATGGACTGGTGGATAGCTGTATATAGATGTATGCTTTATAAAGAGCGTGCCTAGCGTGGACCTACTGACTTATTCCAGCTTTCATTATGTTATAAAATTCTTCAGATTCTCGCTTTGTTTTTCCTTCCCCCCTTCGATGGTGACGCAGAAATAGAATAGACTTAAGGGAGTCACATGCACAACAAATATACAGGAAAGGATGTTGCTGCAACCACGTGTGGCATGACAAACACATCGAGGTAAGTATAATGTCAGGAAGAGATAGATTTTCAAACGACATATCCTTCTAATTCTCCTCCTCTTCCTCTCCCTGCCTTCCATGAAACCCTGGCCATTCCCTCGCATGTAAGTGATACATTTAGTCTCCTTCCTCCTCCTCCTCCTCCTCCTCCTCCTCCTCTTCCTTCTCCTTCTTCTTCTCCTCCTCCTCCTCTTTCTTCTCCTCCTCCTCCTCCCAACTCCTCTTCCTCCTCCCTCTTCAAAGCATAAGATTAATTGCTGACACACTTTCACAGATGCTGACAGATGTATCCGAGATGGAGGAAGAAAAGGAGGAGTAAGAGGAAGAGGAAAAGGAGGAAGAGGAAGAAGAGGGGGAAGAGGGGGAAGAGAAAGAAGATGAGTAGATGAAGGTGGTGATAGAGATGGTGAGTGATGAAGATTACCAAAACGAGAAGAGCGTGGAGGAGGAGAAGGATGATGGCGTTGACAAAGGGTGAAAGAGAAGAAAGAGAAGAAAGAGGACGAAGAAGATGGGAATTAACTGTACAAGAAAAGGGAGAAGAGAAGAACATTGGTGTATTTTGTAACGCTTCATGGATTTAAGGGCTGTTTACACATTTCCCTTTAAGTCCCTCTCTCTCTCTCTCTCTCTCTCTCTCTCTCTCTCTCTCTCTCTCTCTCTCTCTCTCTCTCTCTCTCTCTCTCTCTTGATGAGATGGTAATGCTAAAGGAAAAACAAAAGAGTATGCACACACACACACACACACACACACACACACACACACACACACACACACACACACACACACACATGACCTGCCTTGGCTTCAAAACGTAATTAATACCAAAGGAGAGAAAGGCTGACGAGAAGAAGAAAAATGCGAAATTTCTTTTGGCCGACATAGTTTGACTTGCATGGATTACTGTTCTTTTTTTTTTCCTCCTTTCTCCTCCTCCTCCTCTTCCTCCTCCTCCTCCTCCTCCTCCTCTTCTTCCTCCTCCTCCTCCTCCTCCAGCAGCAGGTAACTAGGTCGCTGTACCTTATTAGATGAAAAGTACATATTGTCGCTATTATTTTTATGTGTGCAGGAGTGTGATTAACTGCTGCCCCCGCAGCAGTTAATCACACTCCTCCTCCTGCTGCTGGGCCCCGCAGCAGGAGGAGGAGGAGGAGGAGGAGGAGGAGGAGGAATACAAAGAAATACAAAGGAAAGCCAAACAGCAACATACCGTTTGGTCCTTGCAAGGCTGTTTGGTAGCTACTTCTAACTAGCTACAGGGAAGAGAGACAGGGCAGCATAGCAGAAGGCTCCTCCCCACCCACCACTCCCTCCAGCTTGCGCCGGCAAGGAAATAGTTGGGAAAAGTACCATGCAGTATGGGAAAACTGACATGGAATTTTCATAGGAAAGAATGAAAGGAAGTTCTACTATTCACCCTACGGGGAACTCTATACGCCTATCTGAAACTTAATACAATTTGTGATTGAATTGGTGTTTGTAAAATAAGAGTTTATTAGTGAATTTAGTAATTATTCGGACAGGAAGAGAGCTTGTTGGGGATTTGCTTTTAAATATTTGTCTATTTTATTTTTGAGTGATTCAATAGAATTGCTGTTTACGATTTCTGCAGGAAGTTTATTCCAGATATTTACTATACGATTAAAGAAAAATGTTTGGCCTCGTGGGATTTAAAACGTTTGGGTATAATCTTGAATCCATTATTTCTTGTTAGGTTAGAATGATCAATGGTAAGATATTTATTTGCATCAAGGTTACAATATCCTTTAAAAATTCTGAACACTTCAATTAGGTCTCCTCTTATCCTGCGCTTTGTTAAACTAAATAGGTTTAGTTCTTCCAGTCGTTCCTCATACGGCTTATTACGCAATCTTGGAATCATCTTTGTGACTCTGCGATGTATCTTTTCTAGTTTTTCAATGTCTTTTTGCAATATGGTGACCAGAACTGTATACAGTATTCTAGATGAGGGCGCACCATTGAGTTATATAAGGCAAGTATAACCTTTTCTGATTTAAATTCAAAGGTTCTTCCAATGAAACCTACTAATTTATTTGCCGTCTTTACTGTTTATGTGCAGTGTTGACTCGCCTTTAGGTCGTTTGACACAACGACACCAAGATCTTTTTCTTTATCAGCGCTTGACAGTGGCATGTTACTCATTACATATCTCGCCTGAACATTGTTGCTTTCGATATGTAGAATTTTACACTTTTCTTTTATTGAATCTCATCTGCCATTTTCTGCCCAGCTTGTTAGTTTATTTAGGTCACACTGCAGTTCCTGCCATTGTGACACTGACGTTACTCTAATTGTTATTTTGATGTCGCCTGCAAATTTACTTACTATTTTGCAATCCATCCCTTCATCAATATCATTAATGTTTTTTTTTTTTTGTTTTTTTTTTATGTAGGAAGGACACTGGCCAAGGGCAACAAAAATCTAATAAAAAAAAATGCCCACTGAAATGCCAGTCCCATAAAAGGGTCAGAGCTGTTGTCAAAAAATTGATGAATAAGTGTCTTGAAATCTTCCTCTTGAAAGAATTCAACTCATAGGAAGATGGAAATACAGAAGCAGGCAGGGAGTTCCAGAGTTTACCAGAGAAAGGGATGAATCATTGAGAATACTGGTTAACTCTTGCGTTAGAGAGGTGGACAGAATAGGGGTGAGAGAAAGAAGAAAGTCTTGTGCAGCGAGGCCGCGGGAGGAGGAGAGGCATGCAGTTAGCATGATCAGAAGAGCAGTTAGCATGAAATTAGCGGTAGAAGACAGCTAGAGATGCAACATTGCATCGGTGAGGGAGAGGCTGAAGACAGTCAGTTAGAGGAGAGGAGTTGATGAGACGAAAAGTTTTTGATTCCACCCTGTCTAGAAGAGTAGTGTGAGTGGAACCCCCAAGACATGTGAAGCATACTCCATACATGGACGGATAAGGCCCTTGTACAGAGTTAGCAGCTGGGGGGGTGAGAAAAACTGGCGGAGACGTCTCAGAACACCTAACTTCATAGAAGCTGTTTTAGCTAGAGATGAGATGTTAAGTTTCCAGTTCCGATTATAAGTAAAGGACAGACCGAGGATGTTCAGTGTAGAAGAAGGGGACAGTTGAGTGTCATTGAAGAAGAGGGGATAGTTGTCTGGAAGGTTGTGTCGAGTTGACAGATGGAGGAATTGAGTTTTTGAGGCATTGAACAATACCAAGTTTGGTCTGCCCAATCAGAAATTATAGAAAGATCAGAAGTCAAGCGTTCTGTGGCCTCCCTGCGTGAAATGTTTACCTCCTGAGGGGTTGGACGTCTATGAAAAGACGTGGAAAAGTGCATGATGGTATCATCAGCGTAGGAGTGGATAGGACAAGAAGTTTGGTTTAGATCATTAATGAATAATAAGAAGAGAGTGGGTGACAGGACAGAACCCTGAGGAACACCACTGTTAATAGATTTAGGAGAAGAACAGTGACCGTCTACCACAGCAGCAATAGAACGGTCAGAAAGGAAACTTGAGATGAAGTTACAGAGAGAAGGATAGAAGCCGTAGGAGGGTAGTTTAGAAATCAAAGCTTTGTGCCAGACTCTATCATATCAAAAGCTTTTGATATGTACATTATAAAAAGTACTGGTACTAATACAGAGCCTTGAGGAACGCCGCTATTTACCTTATGCTAATCTGACTCTTTTCCATTTATCACAACATGCTGTTTTCTGTCAGAGAGCCAGTCTCTCAGCCATTTCAGGGTGTTTCCGGCAATGCCGTGAGCTTTTACTTTACTGATGAGTCTCTTATGGAGAGCAGTGTCGAAAGCTTTCTGGAAATCAAGGTAGATGATATCAACAGCTTTTGTCTCGTCATACGAGTTAAATACTTCATAAAAGAAGTCTGGTAAGTTTGTTAAGTATGAACGCTTGGTTCTGAAACCGTGTTGCGAATCCTTTATTTTATTTTCTTCTAAATATTTAACAGTTTTATCTCTGATTATTGTTTCCATCAGCTTGCACACTACTGAAGTGAGACTGATCGGCCTGTAATTGGCTGGGAGAGATTTATTTCTTTTTTTAAAGATTGGCGTGACATTTGCTAGTTTCCATTCGTGGGGGACTTTACCTGCTAGTAGAGTTTTATTGAATAAAATCGTAAGCGGTTTCACGAGCTCATTTCTTGCTTTTTTAAGAAGCCTGGGTGATATCTTGTCTGGCCCGGGTGTTTTGTTTACGTTCATGCTCTTCGTGACTGAGAGGATTTCATTTTCTGTGATGGTGAAGTCTGGCAGCGTGGTGCCTCGTGACTGAGTCGTGGGGGTCGGCAGACTGCCCTGAACATCCTCAATCGTGAAGACTGTTCAGGGTGTTCGCCATGTCTGTTTCGCTTTCTATTTTTTTTGACATTTTCTGTTATTAGTGGACCAATCGTTGATGTTAAAACCCTTTTTGTTTTTGCATAACTATTAAATTCTTTTGGGTTTGTTTTACGTGAGTTCGCGATCTGAGCTTCAAAAGATTTTTTGCTGCATTTGATCAACTTTTTAGTTTTTTATACGCAATCTGTCGTGCTCTAGTTTATCATTATTATTTTGTGTTAGTATGTATTTGTGGTACGCATATTTCTTAGCCAGAAGGCAGCATCTGATTTCATTATTCCACCATTTCGGTTTCGTGTTTTTTTACATTCCGTCTGTTTTGTTGCGGTACACACAAAATTGCAGTTTCATTTAACTTTTTAGCAAACACTTCCCATGCTTTGTCAATGTCTGGTGTCCCCAGCAGTTCATTCCAGTCTATGGATGCAAGCAGCATGCGAAGTCCCTCAAAGTTAGCACGCCGATAGTCTGGCACTTTTTCTTTACTTTCGCTTACTTTAGCTTTGTTAAAATTTATGGTGAAAAAGTAAGCTACGATGATCGCTGGAACTAAGTTCTGGTCCAATTTTTACGTCTTTTATTGTCTCCTCATCAGTTGTTAAAACAATATCTAGGATATTGTTACCTCTCGTCAGATGCATGACATGCTGGTGGAGGGAGCTTTCAAGTATACACCCGTAGAAATGCTGGCCCGCGTGAGCCGTCAGTGGTTCACCCCCACCTCGTGATTGGAAGATTAAAGTCCCCCATAATTATGCACTTATTTACGCAGCAAATTTCCGCGATAAGATCATAAAGTTTTTCGTCTTCAGCGGGTGACTGGGCTGGAGGAGGAGGAGGAAGAAGAGGAGGAGGAGGAGCAGCAGTAAGAGGAAGTCGAGGTTCTGTAGGAGGAGCTCGAGTTGAAGTAAAGAGGTTAAGGACGAATGGATGAAAACTTTGGGTGATGCGTGACCTAAAACTGATGTAAAGGTTGAAGATGAAGGAATGATATGTTACGGTGAAGGGTAAAAATTAAAGTAATGAGAAAGAACAAAAAAAAAAAAGTATCATAATGAAGGTTAGCATAAGTAGTTTTGTCAAGGCCTACAAAAAAAAAAATGCTCATTTAAACAGCACCATCGAATCAGTAAATAGAAGACTTTCAGTCAAGATGGCCTATTTAGGTTTAGAGTAGCACTAACATCTATGTTTTAAATTCAAGTCACAGGAAGGTGAGAGATAATTAGGCAGAGAGTTACGTGGTTGATCAATAATAGGGAAAGGTTTTTGAGGTGAAGTGAACGGCTCTTAGGGTGAGAGTAAATGTTGCAAGTTGCATATTGATTACGGGAACTATTTTTATTTATTTACTTATTATATATATATATATATATATATATATATATATATATATATATATATATATATATATATATATATATATATATATATATATATATATATATATATATATATATATATGTGTGTGTGTGTGTGTGTGTGTGTGTGTGTGTGTGTGTGTGTGTGTGTGTGTGTGTGTGTGTGTGTGTGTGTGCTATTTTTTTATTATTATCTTATTTATCTATTTATTTTATTATTTATTTTTTTATTTTTCATTTTATTTTATTTTATTTTTTTGAAGACGAACTCACAACGGCCAGGATTAAGGGACCAGCTAGCAAGGGTTTGTCAGGGGATGACAGCCGGGTTGTGGTTGCTGAGGTGGCCATCGGGGTATGGTTGTTGGAGGGTGGCTGTCAGAACGTGATTGCGGGCGTCAGATTGTGGCTTTCGGGGCGTGGTTGTTGTTGGGGCTGGTGGTCAGAGAATAATTGGCGGCTGTAATTACCAAGGAGTGGGTGTCGAGATTAGTTGGTGAATGTGGTCGTCTGGATGCTATGTGGATTTTGTCGGAAAGTGGTTTTATTAATCAGGATGAGACACTGCAGTGATTCATAAGGCGTGGTCGTCAGCGGTGATTGTTTGTTGTGGTCGCTGGAGTGTGATGTGGTCGTCTGGGGGGCGGCCTCAAGGTACAGTAGTCAGGAAAGGTTTTCAGGGGTGTGGTTGTTAGGGATGATTGTCGATTGTTGTTGTCGGGGTGCGATTGTCGGGGTGCGGTTGACGGGGTGAGGACACGAGGGTGTGTCTGTCGGCTCACTTGTGCGCTGATGGGGTGAAACTTTACGGAGTCGCAGTTGCCAGTGCGCAAATTTAAGGGGTGCAATTTTACGGGATAGTTTTACGGGGTGTAGCTGTATGGGGGCGAAATTTTATTGGGGCGTAATTTCTACTGGGTGTAGGAATCAGGGTAATTCTTAAGAAATACACCTCCACACATATCTTATTAATCTTTTCCCCTCTCCCCCAACAAGCTTGGGGGCACGTGGGGAATCGGGTTTTTTTTGGGGGGAGGGACATAAAAGACCGATAAATGGACTTTGAAAATCTAGGGAAATTTCCCTAGAATAAAAAAATTTGGGGGGTAATTCTTAAGAAATACACCTCCACACATATCTTATTAATCTTTTCCCCTCTCCCCCAACAAGCTTGGGGGCACGTGGGGAATCGGGGTCTTTTTTTTTGGAGGGGGAGACATAAAAGACCGATAAATGGACTTTGAAAATCTAGGGAAATTTCCCTAGAATAAAAAAAATTTGGGGTAAAATTTAAGTTTTAACCAATACGCCAGAATAATTATATACCTAACCTAACCTAACCTAACCGGGGGGACTGCGCCCCCCTTGACCCCCCCAAGGTTACTAACCTAACCTATGCTTTTAACCTAACCTAACCTAACCGGCGGGCTGCGCCCCCCCTGTATCCCCCAATAGACTTAGGAGCATGCGCAAAAGCACCCTGCGTGTAAACCAACGCACGAACGCACGCAGTGTAACTTCAGCACGGACAGGTAAGCAGGACGGATCTCGGGAATACTGGAGAAACTTTAACATTGTATTGTAACCTTAATATCAACGAGCGATCAGTAAAACCTTTACAGACATGTAGCTATACAACTTACACTTCTTGAAAGCACACCTTATTGAAAATAATCTTGGGTGCGTTGTTCTTAAGATTTTCCGGAATCAGTTTTACGAGTGGCAGCTTTGAAGAGGTGGAGGGGACGCTTGAAACGAGGGGCGGCAGATTTCCATGGGTGGGGAAGGAACAGGAGCGGAGTAGGGAAGAAGGGTGAGGAAGGGAAAAAAGAACAGGGCAGGGCAGGAAAGTGTTGGTCAGGGCAGGAGGGGAGTAGGGAAGCAGGGTGAGGGAAGGGAAGAACTGGGCAGGGCAGGGGAAGTGTTAGTGTGCCACGCGGAAATTATCCAAGAGAAAGCTTACAGTTCGCTATGTAGGGCATCTTTTCTTCTTTGTTTCTTTACAATGATCCTTTTTTTTTTTTTCAAGCTAAATGTGCGCCAAGGTCTGTGTCTCTGCAGAGAAGCAAATAAAGTGGCTGATAAAGTATTTATTTACTCGTAAATACTGCAGTGACACTCAGGGTTCAAATAGACTTGGTAATGACATTCTTCTTAGATTTGTGTACTGATTAATTATCATCCGGATCACATGAGGTTTTTGATTTCTCATTTTTCTAGCTCTCGTTCTTTCTTTTTTTTTTTCCCTTAGTGTTATTCTAGGAAGTAACTGATATTTGAGTTAGTCCCCACAGTGGCCTAATGTGAGTCGTTCATCAGACAGTTCAGTCTATGCTCGTCTTTGTACAGTGCACACTAAACACATCCTCTACCACTTCCACACTAATACATACTAATACACATGTACAAAACCCTTACTTCAAAATAGAGGATGCATGGTGACGAGCGTGAAGAGGAGCATCTGTGTAAGGGATTGGGATGTGGTGCCAACTGGTGGTAAGACGGTGAGGATGGAGGGTGAGGGTGTGATGGGAACGGTGAGGAATGAGAGTGGCTGATGGGGAAGACAGTGGGCAGTGGCAGTGCTGGGGTGCTGCAGTGGTGGTGGTGGTGGTGGAGGAGGAGGAGGAGGAGGAGGAGGAGGAGGAGGAGGAGGAGGAGGAGGAGGAGGAAGGGAAGAGGTGATGTTGATGATGATGATTGATGATGCTGATAATGATGATGATGATATTATGATGATGATGATGATGATGTTGATGATGATGTTGTTGTTGTTGTTGTTGTTCTTGTTGGTAGTGGTGCTGGTGGTGGTGGTGGTGGTGGTGATGGATGAGCACATACTTGTAGTCTAGCTACTTGTATGTTTGTAGTGTTAATGGTGGTAGCAGTAGTAGTAGTAGTAGTAGTAGTAGTAGTAGTAGTAGTAGTAGTAGTAGTAGTAGTAGTAGTAGTAGTGATGATTCCTTTTATTTCAATCAGATGGCACCACTGCTATCACATTTATCTCTAAAGCTGAACTCTTCATTCAAACCTTTGCTAAAAACGCTACCTTGGATGATTCAGGTCTTGTTCCTCCCTCTTCTCCACCTTCTGACTACTTCATGCTACCTATTAAAATTCTTCACAATGATGTTTTCCATCCCCTAGCTGTCCAAAACTCTCGGAAGACTTATGGACCTGATGGAGTCTCTCCTATTGTTCTCCGGAACTGTACCTCTGTGATTCCACCCTACATAGTCAAACTCATTCAACCCTGTATGTCAACATCTACCTTTCCTTCTAGCTGGAAGTTTGCCTACGTTCAGCCTGTTCCTAAAAAGGGTGACCGTTCTAATTCCTCAAACTACCGTCCTATTGCTATCCTGCCTATCTAAAGTTTTTTTAATCTATCCTCAACAGGAAGATTCTTAAACATCTATCACTTCACAACCTTTCATCTGATCGCCAGTATGGGTTCTGTCACGGCTGTTCTACTGGTGATTCTTACTGAGTCTTGGTCATCCTCTTTTAGAGATTTTGGTGAAAATTTCCCTGTTGCCTTAAACATATCAAAAGCTTTTGATAGTCTGGCACAAAGCTTTGATTTCCAAACTACCCTCCTACAGCTTCTATCCTTCTATCTGTAACTTCATCTCAAGTTTCCTATCCGATCGTTCTATTGCTGTTTTTGTAGGCAGTCACTGTTCTTCTCCTAAATCTATTAACAGTGTGTTCCTCTGCCGTGTCACCCACTCTCTTCCTATTATTCATCAATGATCTTCTAAACCAAACTTCTTGTCCAATACACTCCTACGCTAATGATACCACTGTGTACTTTTCCACATCTTTTCGTAGACATTCATTCCTTCAGGAAGTAAACAGTTCATGCAGGGAAGCCACAGAACGCCTGACTTCTGATATCTTTAAAATTTCTGATTGGGGCAGAGCAAACTTGGTATTCCCCCATGTATCAGCTCGACACAGCCTTCCAGACAACTGTCCCCTCTTCATCAATGACACTTAACTGTCCCCATCCTCTGTCCGTCCTTTACTTAAAATCTAAACTGGAAATTTCACTTCTCATCTCTAGCTAAAAAGCTTCTATGAAGGTATTAGGCGTTCTGAGACGTCTCCGCCAGTTTTTCTCACCCTTCCAGCTACTAACTCTGTACAGGGGCCTTATCCGTCCATGTAAGGAATATGTTTCACAAATTTGGCGGGGAGAGGGGTGTTTCACTCATACCGCTCTTCTAGATAGGGTGAAATCAAAGTTTTTCCTCTCATCAACGTCTCTTCTCTAACTGTCTTCAACCTCTCTCTCTCATAGCCGCAGTATTGCATCTCTAGCTGTCTTCTACCGCTATTTTCATGCTAACTGTTCTTCTGATCTTGCTAACTGCATGCCCACCCTCCTCCCGCGGCCTCGCTGCACAAGACTTTATTTTTTTTCACTCACCCCTATTCTGTCCACCTTAACTGTTCTTAACCTTAATTCTGTCCACTGTTAACCAGTATTCTCAATCATTCATCCCTTTCTCTGGTAAATTCTAGAACTTCCTGTCTGCTTCTGTATTTCCACCTTCCTGTGATTTGAATTCCTTCAAGAGGGAGGTTTCAAGACACCTATTCTTCAGTGCGCATTTCTCACTCTCAGTAATAGAAGTAGTAGAAGCAGTAGCAGTAGTATTAATAGTGGTGGTGGTGATAGTGTTACTATAGATGGTGATAGAACAACAGCACACACAACAACAACAACAATAACAACATCAACATGAACATACTTTTACCCTCAACCAAAATCAAAAACAAAAAAAATCAAAAAAAGAATAAAAGAAAAAAATAAACTAAGAAAAATAAATAAATAAAGCACTTTTTTTCTCTTTACTGCTTTTTCACTGTTTAGATTCCAACACTACAGTCTATTGTCCTCCCCTAAGAGTGCTAGAAGAGCTCCTACGCAGGTGTCATGACCAGGTATTGAAAACGAGGCGTCTTCACCTCTCCACAGGGTACCACTAGAAACAACACCTACCACCACCATTATGACACATGAAAAAAAAATAATAAATAAATAAACAAATAATACGTTTTCAAAAATATCCCCGAAATACCATGAAAACCAAAGCGCTTCCCCACAACGCATATTATAATTTTCCAGCGTCAATTCACATTTTAATCTATATAATTATTTCGCCAAATACTAAAAAGGGGTGCGGCAATTTTCAGCTGGACGAATTCCCTTTAATACGACGACTGGAAATACATAAAATTTATGTTTGATGCTGCTGCTGAAGATGAGAAGTGGCCAAGTGGCAGAGAGAGAGAGAGAGAGAGAGAGAGAGAGATATTCCTATGGTTATTTCTTTTCCCCTTAACCCAGAATTGATAATGACAGGGAAATTACATTTCCGATGTCTGTCAGCCCCCTGAGTTAACCAAGTAATTAATTCACACCAAGAAAAAACATTATTTGCATATAAACAAAGTTTATAATTAACACAAAATAATGGGAAGTTGTCAACAAAGATCTCTGTCAGCCTTCGCTCTGAGAAACACAAATAAATTTGAAAGACAAGAGCAGATGTAGATTTTTTTTTTTTTTTTTACTTCAATTAAATTGTCTGTCTTTATGATTTGCTTAGCCTTAGATGTTAACGTGTTAGGCATTCTATGCACAGGATTGGTACTTTGATATCATTTTGATAGGTATGTTGGGGATAAAACTGTGCACATATCCTTGACAACCCTGTTCCAGAGTGGTTTTGAATTATCAATTACCGCTGGACACTGTTCATTAGTTTCTTACCTTTGTATAATAGGTAAAGTCACACTCTTGGTGAGTTTCTGTGGTTTTCAGGTGAATGTCAAAGGTGAACGTATAAAGATATATATATTTAGATATATGTACAGAGTTCTGGAGAAGGGTGTGGCGCGTACGGGACAACGGATGTCCTCTGCGGGGTACAGCGTTACACCCTGGGAAGAGACTGCCGGAGCCGGCACAAGGGACGCTTAGCGCCTTCAAAAAGTGCTGACAGTAGAAATAGGGGCAGGTTGACCGCACTCACAGTACATGAATATATTCATAATAATAACTCTCTAATTACATAAATAAGGCAAGGGAAAAGCTACTTATAGCTAAGAGTGATACATGCCAAAATACATTAGGGAGAGATTAACTATGGAGAATACTTAGATACTGTAATGTAGGTGCTACCGATTACTTATCGATGGCAATAAAAGGAGTATGGAAAGTTCCATGGTGTGTGTGTGTGTGTGACGTAGGGTGGTGTGATCATATCCGCCCCACCCTTATGCGCCAACACCCACTATCTACACTTATGCATATATGTATACATACACTTATATTGCTAATCAGGCAAGGCATTATAAATACAATACATATTGTTATTAACTATGTGACACCGTTACATCGCTCGGTCACCTACTTGACGCGTCCTCGCGAATACAGTGTACCTAACCATGTTATGTGTATCAAACTCCTTCATTAAGACGTTTACGTCTACTATCAAGATATACATACAAAATTTAAGGCTTTCCTAACACACACATATAAGAACATTAACAAAAACATTAAAATAAGGCAAGGTGTCAGGACACTTGTATAGAGAATCCCCGGTTTCAGATATACTGGTAAAGATGTCTCTAGAGCCTCTGAAAACTCTTCTGTGTTTGAGAAGGACAGAATGGATAGGGAGTTTGTTATAAAAGAAATCCTTGACTTTGTCAAATTCTCCAGGGCGGTGACAGGGAAAACCCTATATGAAAGGTCTTTCGTAAAAGCTAAGTGAATCCTAGAAGGGTAAGTGGTTAGTTTACTAGAACGTACGTGACAAGCATCTTGTACCGCATAATGTCCTAGAACCTCCTCATAGATGGTCCCTTCTGGGCAAGTCACTGAGACATAAAAGGTTTCTGTGAAATAAAAGTTATGATATCCATGAAAATTACAATGGAAAATAGGTTTTGAAACTACATGCTTGTATGGACAGTGTTAGAGCTGCAGACGCCTCTGAACGTGTCAAGACGACTTCACAAATACCTTTTACTACAGGTAAGAAGGCAAATTGGATACTTGAACAATGGTACAAATGTAAGTATGAAGATTTACAACGTTTAAATTCAGTTAAATCTCCAATTGTATATAATGACAAGTCCTTGGCTATTATCACTAAGGAAGGATTCATGTCCAGTGTCATCACAGAATTATTAACGGAAAATGGAAAAGGTTTAATCTCATAGGCCTCAAAATGATCCTGAGATTTAAAAGGTATGTCTACAATTATTGCATTTGTGGTCAAGGTAACTTCTAGCACTGGGTAGTAATATTGGATCATGTTCGCTGCATACAGTGGTGTCAATTTGTAGGTTGACTGACCAATTTCTAGTGTGTGAAGCAAATCCTCTACAGGAAATAGTGAAGTTGTTACCCTGCCACTGACAGCATCCACCATGTTGCGAATTATCGCTTCATTAATGGAGAGAACTGAATCCAAGGAAGCTTCAAATACATGCAAAGCTTGATCTATAACCACAACGTGATTTATCACATCTAAACTATGTAAGGCATTATCAAGCACAGTTGTTAAAGCATTTGAGTACTGTAATAACTCATTGAGGTTAGATTCTAATTTAACTATTTTATTGTGATGCAGGTTCAGGACCTTCTTATTAGTAGATGCAACCGTTATTAGTTGATCATAATGTTTCCTTAAATCCTGTACATCCTCGTCTAAGGCGGTGCCAAAAAGATATTGAGACAGTTGTCCCAACCCATTTATGAGTCCTCTTTTGCTACGAGCGTGCACTGGATGAAGGTTGTAGTCATGCTGAGATTGGTTCAATTTCCCATGCAAGAATTATACCCTTGCTGTTAAAGCTTTGATTATGGTTTGAGAGAAAACTTGTGTCTGTCTATGCGTTTCATCAGCAAGTAAGGATTCCAATTCCTGTAAGGAGTTATCCAAAGTTTGTGAGACTGTGTCGAGGTCCGAAGGTACGGAAAATAAGGTAGAAAAAGGATATCGAACCAGATGAACATCTTCTATTAAGATTACTTCCCCAAGATGTGTGGCGAGAGCCCACAGTTTGACATGCAACGCAGTGGACGCTTGTAGCACTTGCAGCATGCTCAAGAAGGTAACCAGGAGGCCCAGTGCCATCTGTAAATAATGCAGGCAATTAGCTGCGTGAGCGCAGGTTATACCTATGCGTCTTTATAGTATTAGTAGAATTATTGTTTATAATTTGATCGGTAGTACTCTCTGTTGATGATTCGATCTGAGCATTAGTCTTCACAAGCCGATTACTATGTACTATCCCAACAGTGTTAAGAAGAGGGTCATGCACCTCAGATTTGTTACCATGTAACTGGCGGACAACCGAGCATGGACCACTAAATTCTGGAGAGAATTTGGAGGTCCTGTCCGGATGACGAACTTTAACTATGTCTCCAACCTGTATCGTGACAGGGGTCGCACGCTTGTGTTGTCTAGCCATCATTTCTGCCCTAGAAGCTTGTAGCCTACTTCGGACTTTAGCATGAATGTCCTTGAAGACATGCATATGTTGTTTAACATAGTCATCTACGTTGTATACTGCAGTTTGTGGACTTGCCAACAAATCATAAGGAAGATTTTTATCTTCACCATACAATATATAATGTGGGGATTTCCCAGTACCTTCACACATTGAACTGTTAATGCAGGCACCAACGTGTGGTAACCAGTCCTCCCAGTCATCATGGAGACTGTTTACAACTGGACGAAGAACCTCCAGGATTTTCCTGTTTGCTCTTTCTGCCAGTCCGTTTGAAGAAGGATGGTAAGCCACAGTGTATGTGTGTTTGATGTTGTACTGTGTACATATACCTTGTAGGATTTCATTGCGAAATTCAGATCCATTATCACTTAACAACACTCGTGGTGTTGAGTATGGACAAAACAATTTAGTTACTAGCGCATGAGCTACATATTTAGCAGATTTTTCCTTTAAAGGTGAGAGAACCACGAACCTTGAAAAATGGTCTACACACACAAGTAGGTACTGCGAGCCATTTTGACTTTTGGGTAATTGAAGAAGATCAATGGAGACAATGTCCCATGGTCGCTCATGTAGTATTGGGGTTCTAGTATTGGGGTTGGTCCTTTTACCGCACCCTTGTGCTTTGCACATGATATACACTTGGCAACATAATTTTCTATGTCAGTGCGCATGGTAGGCCAATAATAGCTTTTACTCGCTGCTTGTAGAGTTCGCTCTCTTCCTGGATGTCCCGCATTTGGCATGTCGTGCACTAAGATAAGTATGACAGGGACTAAACTCTCAGGAATGATGTGCTGTTTACTAGAATCTCCCATTTGGGGATTATGTTGACACAGAACATTGTCTGGTGACATGAAGAATTGAGAGAATGGTATATTTAGACGTGGAAGATTATCTTCTCCGCCTGACTCCAGAGCATGTATAACCTTAGACTATATTTCATGCTCTCGCTGTGCTTTACTTAACTCCTTCAAGGTGAAGTTATTTACAGGGATCGAGTCACTGACAGCTCCCACAGGCACATTTCGTGAAAGTGCGTCGGCTACTACATTAGCACGACCTGGCAAGTACTTGACTACTGGAGCAAATTCCTGCATGGTACAGTACCATCTTGCCACTCGTCCAGTTAAATTTTTCCCTTTGAAAAGTTCAATTACGGGTGCATGATCCGTGTAGACTGTAATTGGATATCCAAGGATAATGTCCTTAAAATGTTTTAAAGCCCAAACTACGGCAAGTGTTTCTTGATGAGTGACAGAGTAATTAGACTCTGCTGAATTAGGCACATGACTTGCATATGCTATTACATAGTTTTTGCCTCTGGCATCTGTCTGCATCAGTACTGCTCCCAGTCCTAGGGAAGAAGCATCTGTGCAAATAATGAACGGCTCTGAATGCTCTGGGAAAGCAAGTACAGGTGCATTTGTTAGAAGTGATTTTAATTCATTGAAACTTTGTTCATGAGCAGCCTTCCAATGGAAAGCAACATCCTTTTTAAGGAGTTTAGTAAGTGGGGATGCAGTTGCCGCAAAACTCTTGATGAAAGGACGGTAATATCCCGCAAGGCCTAGGAAAGATCTGACATTCTCCACCGATTTAGGTTGAAGAAACTTCTGTACAGCCATGATCTTTTCATCCACCGTGTGGATTCCTTCACCATCGACTACATGGCCAAGACATTTTATTTTGGCTTTTAGAAACTCACATTTAGAAAGCTTTGCTTTAAGTCCAACTTCCTCAAGCTTCTGGAGGACTAATTTTAAACTCTCCAGGTGGGACTCTTGATCCTTACTAGCGATGATTATATCATCATGATATGCAAACACGGTTCTGCCAAGTAAACCCGTTAAAATACTGTTAATCATTCTCTGGAATGTTAACGGAGCGGATTTTAATCCAAAAGGCATGCGTAACCATTCGTAATGGCCACTAGGCGTACTGAACGCCGTTATTTCCCGTGAGCTAAGGGAACCTGCCAGTATCCTGACAACATGTCTAAACTAGAGAAAATTTTGTTTTCACGACCTAAGGGCATTAAAAGTTCGCTCAGGACAGGTAAAGGATAATGATCATCCACTGTGACATCATTAACCCGCCGGAAGTCGATTACCGGCCTGAAAGATTTATCTTTCTTGGTAACTAAAAAGATTGGTGAATTCCAAGGAGAGCACGATTCTTGAATCACTCCCTTGTCAATCATGTCATGAATCATGTCATCTACAGTCGCCCTCTGACTATGAGGAAGACGATAAGCTGGTATATATACTGGCTTAGTGTTTGGTTTTAACCTAATGTGGTGTTCCGCTCGATCGGTCACACCTAAGGGTTCTCCAGGTAGTGCCAGGACATTGCGATACTTCCCCAATAAGTCCAAGAGCGCGGGCCTCATTTCGGGGTAGTCCACAACATTGACAAACGAACATAGGGTTGGCGCCTGCCCCAGCTCGGTGTCAACAGCAGACTGACTCACCGAAAAGACACAGGCTCCAGGCAGAATACTGGGTTCTGGTACCACTTTCTTGTCATAAATCAGGCACTTTCCAAGGAAAAGACCTTGTTTGATCCTTACAAAAGCTCCAGCAGTGTTCACCATCAATGCATCAGTGACATGACCCTTTCTAATTGTGGAAAGAGTCGATTCAACAGCCAATCGCCTGACATTACTTATACCTTCAAGACAGATGTCACTGCCTACAGGAGCTTATGGAACACGAATTGTAATCCGTTTTGCCACACGAGCAGGAATGTCATAACTGGCATTGACAATTGCTTTGGCTTCCCTCCATGCTTCTGTTATATCTTTATCTCTCATAGGAGACCGGACAGATGGAATTGTTTGAGGCTCCCCATTGGATCTTTGTCCCTTTCGTGATAAAGAACCGTTTCTGGGTTGCCTGGAAACCAAAGGAGCAGGATGTTTCATCTCTTCCAGATGTTGTCCGCAGTACCTGACTGTATTTTGCTTTGGATAGATTACTATCTGGTGAGACTTCATGGCTTTTAGCCCTAACAAGCCGTCAGAAGGAAGTTTAAAGTTACTGACTACATAGAAATCAATTTGAATAAGCTAAGTATTCTTAGATAGACTTATTGGTAAGGAAATTTTTCCTAAGATTTTCAGGGCTGACCCGGTGACACCAGACATATTCAAGTCACTTGGACGGAGCATCCATTTACCACCGCGTGAATTCTGTTTCAGAATCTTGTAAGATTCTTCAGAGATCACGTTTACTGTGGCTCCAGTGCCAAAGATAAGCGATGCTTACCTACCCCAGTTGGTAATGCCATTATGTCTGTTTGGTTGTTGGCAGCATTTATAGTTGAATCCACTGACATGTCAGAAGAATTTGCTGCCTCAGCGTCTTGCGCATTTACATGTTTTAGTTGGGTATGTTTATTACTGTGCGCTGGTCATCTCCCGACTGCCTTGTACTGTTCAGGTTAGCTCTGGCCTGTTTTTCAATTCTCATATTGATTATATCTTTACATTGCTCTGATGAGTGTTTACACTGGCCATGTATGAGGCAGTATTGGGTAGCGACGTCCCTGTAGGATCTTATCCCACCAGTTTTCACGTGGGACGATGCACCTGGTTTTGGTCTAACAGAGAGATTACCCCCTTTTGTTTTGTTCTCCAAGTCGGATTTATTTGCTGCCAATTTCTGGTCCTTTTGTTTCTTATAACATCTTTTTTCAACGTGACCTATTTTATGGCAGTACGAACAGACATTTCCAGGCTTTGCCATGGCTGCCGCACAAGGTTGAGATTGGTCGTCATCCATGAGTGGAGCAACCAGTGAGGTTTGAGTTTCCGGAGAGGTACCAGGTAGCCCTCTTTTCCCTTGAATCAGGACTGCAAGGTCAACTACTGTGTCTCCCGGTTTAAAACTGAAATGACTTGTGGTTTTCTTCACTTCCCCATTCACCAATGATATGTAAAAGATGAATTCCAGAAGTCTTCTGAAATCTGTTTCTCTCATACTGTTTCCTTGGAACCAGTTGTTAAGTCGTAAGACATCCATAAAGTCCGTTACGAACTGGTGTGTAGGGATTAAGGCTTTCATTTCGTGAAGAGAGTTAATTTCAGCTGCAAATCTAAGATCCACCTTGGAGGTTAGTACCATGAGGTCAGTTTGACTCTTACCCCCAAAAATGTTCAAGAAATTTTTCTTGAAATTTGCATAACTAGTCCCTATTTCAAGCGGACTAAAAGCGCTGGTATTCATTATGCGTGCTGCTTCTCCAGCCAATTTAGACCTGACAAAAGAGACCTTGTCTTCATCGGTGATAGTATTTGATCTTGTCATAACATCCTCACACAAACGCATGAAATCATGAGCCCTTTCTTGCGGGTTTTCTCCGCGAAATGCTGATATTGTTTCAGGAATAGGAAGTACCTTAAGTGTAGTAGATGCAAGGCATGAGGAGAGCCAGTAGAGGCTGAAGCAGAAGCATTAGGATTAGACATGGTTGCTGCTGATAATGATGTGTATTTATTCCCTGATCTTGTAATCAACACGTTTCCGTCCTCATGAGGCACGGTATTTTCCACTGTAGTGGGTTTTGGTTCCGTTGATAATGCTTCTGATGATCTAGTATCACTATTTTCCGCTTGGAAATGACACTCCAGTTCATAAATTTCAGCTAACTTTTCAGCTTTAGCCATAAATGTGGTATTATTACTATCTTAATTAGGTATTAATTACACACTTACATTACGTTTCCATCGTCCAAAGGCGTTTCCACCCTTAAAGTATGAATGGTTAGTACTGTGAGAAGTGTGAAAATTTTAACAGAATTGAAGGTTTAGGGATAGAAATGGAATTATTCTAGTTATCCCTGAAGTCTTAAAAGAAAACGAGAGCGAGCGCTCCGTCCTGCAGAAAAAGAAAACAATATTTAAGAGGCAGACTAAATTATTTTAATTTCCACATAAGTAACGTATCACTGTGAAATAGGTAAGTTACACATGAACCCTAACAGTCTTTGCATTACCACAAGTGTTTTATTTAATACTGGTGTGGTGTACCACTAAGTGTCTGTACTCACGACTGTAGCCAGAGAAATTCACACGTAAAAAAAAAAAAAAAAATATATATATATATATATATATATATATATATATATATATATATATATATATATATATATATATATATATATATATATATATATCCTCTTCTTAGGAAGACTCCTTCCGTCTTAGGAAGCTCCTCTTAGGATAGTAGTGTCCTTGTAGAATCCTGCAGGATTCCTGCAGGTGGGAGATGTGTTGGTCTGCGCCGGGAATGTCTGTGCCGATGATGTCTTCGCCGAGAATCTACGACGAGTAATTAGACCGAAGGGAAACCAAAGAATTGTTAGGTTTCTCCCTGAGTCTTTTAAGTCTCCTCTTTTTTTTTTTTTTATAACAAGGAGAAGTGAATCTTGGGAGTGGCAGGCTGGGTGAGTAAGGCGAGACCGTTAGGTGCGTCGCTCTCTTGTTTCCCTCCCTGAACTGTATTTCATCCCCCTTTCTTAATAAAATGTTTAAATGTTTAAATGTCGCTCTTGGCTGGGTGCGAGTGTTTTGGTGTCAGCGTTAAGTTCTGTAAACAACGCCGGCTCGCTCCTCTGCTCTCCTCACTACCCTGCCACTGTTTGCCGTTTTCTCCGTTCATTGTGTCCGTTCACCATTTCACTTTCAACCATTGTTTATTGTCGTTGTACTACGCACTGGAGTTAGTTATTCGTATCTCATTAAGCTGCCACCAAATATTTTAGAGTGGTTTTGAATTATCAATTACCGCTGGACACTGTTCATTAGTTTCTTACCTTTGTATAATAGGTAAAGTCACACTCTTGGTGAGTTTCTGTGGTTTTCAGGTGAATGTCAAAGGTGAACGTATAAAGATATGTATATTTAGATATATGTACAGAGTTGTGGAGAAGGGTGTGGCGCGTACGGGACAACGGATGTCCTGTGCGGGGTACAGCGTTACACCCTGGCAAGAGACTGCCGGAGCCGGCACAAGGGACGCTTAGCGCCTTCAAAAAGTGCTGACAGTAGAAATAGGGGCAGGTTGACCGCACTCACAGTACATGAATATATTCATAATAATAACTCTCTAATTACATAAATAAGGCAAGGGAAAGGCTACTTATAGCTAAGAGTGATACATGCCAAAATACATTAGGGAGAGATTAACTATGGAGAATACTTAGATACTGTAATGTAGGCGCTACCGATTACTTATCGATGGCAATAAAGGAGTATGGAAAGTTCCATGGTGTGTGCGTGTGTGTGACGTAGGGTAGCTTGATCATATCCGCCCCACCCTTATGCGCCAACACCCACTATCTACACTTATGCATATATGTATACATACACTTATATTGCTAATCAGGCAAGACATTATAAATACAATACATATTATTAATTATGTGACACCGTTACAACCCATTGAAATAGAACATTGAATATATATATATATATATATATATATATATATATATATATATATATATATATATATATATATATATATATATATATATATATATATATATATATATATATATATATATATTTTTTTTTTTTTTTTTTTTTTTTTTTTTTCTTTTTTTCTTTTTTTTTTCTTTTATGTAGGAAGGACCCTTCCCAAAAGCAACAAAAATCCAATAAGAATAAATGCCCATTGAAATGCCAGTCCCATAAAAGGGTCAAAGCAGTGGTCAAAATTGATGAATAAGTGTCTTGAAACCTCCCTCTTGAAGCAATTTAAGTCATAGGAAGATGGAAATACAGAAGCAGGCAGGGAGTTCCAGAGTTTACCAGAGAAAGGGATGAATTATTGAGAGTACTGGTGCAGTTAGCAAGATCAGAAGAGCAGTTAGCATGAAAATAGCGGTAGAATACAGCTAGAGATGCAACACTGCGGCAGTGAGAGAGAGGCTGAAGACAGTCAGTTAGAGGAGAGGAGTTGATGAGATGAAAAGCTTTTGATTCCACCCTGTTTAGAAAAGCAGTATGAATGGAACCCCCCAGACAAGTGAAGCATACTCCATACATGGACGGATAAGGCCCTTGTACAGAGTTAGCAGCTGGGGGGGGGGTGAGAAAAACTGGCGGAGACGTCTCAGAACACCTAACTTCATAGAAGCTGTTTTAGCTAGAGATGAGATGTGAAGTTTCCAGTTCAGATTATAAGTAAAGGACAGACCAAGGATGTTCAGTGTAGAAGAGAGGGACAGTTGAGTATCATTGAAGAAGAGGGGATAGTTGTCTGGAAGTTTGTGTCAAGTTGATAGATGGAGGAATTGAGTTTTTGAGGCACTGAACAATACCAAGTTTGCTCTGCCCCAATAAGAAATTTTAGAAAGATCAGAAGTCAAGCGTTCTATGGCTTCCCTGCGTGAAATGTTTACCTCCTGAAGGAAGGAGGTCTATGAAAAGACGTGGAAAAGTGCAGGGTGGTATCATCAGCGTAGGAGTGGATAGGACAAGAAGTTTGGTTTAGAAGATCATTAACGAATAACAAGAAGAGAGTGAGTGACAGGACAGTACCCTGAGGAACACCACTGTTAATAGATTTAGGAGAAGAACAGTGACCGTCTACCACAGCAGCAATAGAACGGTCAGAAAGGAAACTTGAGATGAAGTTACAGAGAGAAGGAGGGAAGCCGTAGGAAGGTAGTTTGGAAATCAAAGCTTTGTGCCAGACTCTATGAAAAGCTTTTGATATGTCCAAGGCAACAGCAAAAGTTTCACCAAAATCTCTAAAAGAGGATGACCAAGATTCAGTAAGGAAAGCCAGAAGATCACCAGTAGAGCGGCCTTGACGGAATCCATACTGGCGATCAGATAGAAGGTTGTGAAGTGATAGATGTTTAAGAATTTTCCTGTTCAGGATAGATTCAAAAACTTTAGATAGGCAGGAAATTAAAGCAATAGGACGGTAGTTTGAGGGATTAGAACGGTCACCCTTCTTAGGAACAGGTTGAATGTGGGCAAATTTCTAGCAAGAAGGAAAGGTAGATGTTGACAGATAGAGCTGAAAGAGTTTGACTAGGCAAGGTTCAAGCACGGAGGCACAGTTTCGGAGAACAATAGGAGGGACCCCATCAGGTCCATAAGCCTTCCGAGGGTTTAGGCCAGCGAGGGCATGGAAAACATCATTGTAGTCTACATTGTAGTCTACATTGAAGTAGTCAGAGGGTGGAGGAGAGCGAGGAACAAGCCCAGAATTATCCAAGGTAGTGTTTTTAGCAAAGGTTTGAGCGAAGAGTTCAGCTTTAGAAATAGATGTGATAGTGATGCCATCTGGTTGAAACAGAGGAGGGAAAGAAGAAGCAAAGTTATTGGAGATATTTTTGGCTAGATGCCAGAAGTCACGAAGGGAGTTAGATCTGTTAATGAAGGAGTTTTTGGCTAGTTGGAGAACAGACTTGGCATGGTTCCGGGCAGAAATATAAAGTGCATGAGATTCTGGTGATGGAAGGCTTAAGTACCTTTTGTGGGCCACCTCTCTATCATGTATAGCACGAGAACAAGCTGTGTTAAACCAAGGTTTAGAAGGTTTAGGACGAGAAAATGAGTGAGGAATGTACGCCTCCATACCAGACACTATCACCTCTGTTATGCGCTCAGCACACAAAGACGGATCTCTGACACGGAAGCAGTAGTCATTCCAAGGAAAATCAGCAAAATACCTCCTCAGGTCCCTCCGTGGCTGGTGTAGGAGTTGCCATTATGATTTTAAAATTTTTGAGTGAAGGGTGTGTGTGTTATTAGGTGCTTGTAGTTTTGTGTGGAGGAAGAGAGTTGTCTTTAGAGGGCAGGCTGTGACTGCCCCTTTGTGTTGTGAGACACAAAGGGAAACGTTCTATGAGGTCACAGCTGGTTTAATGATAAGTTCACAGCACCCCCTGAACAGTGCTTTAGACCACACTGGGAGTAATTATATATATATATATATATATATATATATATATATATATATATATATATATATATATATATATATATATATATATATATATATATATATATATATGAGTTCTTGGTAGTAGTAATAGACAGTAAGGATGAATTGAAATCCCGCACGAATCTCCATTCAAAACTCGCGCCCTTTAGACCATCAAGCAAGAAACGAGTGTCAAATGTGATGACTGGTGTAGTGTGGATGTGTGAGTACGTCAATCTTTCGTACCTACGCCTTTCCGTGAGGCGGCTGGAGCAGGAAATCGCCGAGCCGTGCTGCAGAGAGGTGAGTACTCCTGGCCAGGGTGAGGACGTGGCAGTGACGTGTGCAGTGTGCTGTGCTGCGGAATTATGGGATGCGGCGGGAGGGTCAGGCTGTCATGGCGGTAACCTCTCGCTGTCTTGGGTACTGTAGGACCAGGCCACAGTTTCATATCCCATATCGTAGTTTCCGGGGGTTGATATGCACAATGGAAACGTGGAATGTGACTTGTGATGATCAGTGAAACTTTCATGGTGATACTACTACCATGACTGAAAATTAGGGAACTGGGATTGCCTGGTTAGCTCTCTCTCTCTCTCTCTCTCTCTCTCTCTCTCTCTCTCTCTCTCTCTCTGGAAGCTTATTTGCGCTCACCTACCTGATGGACTGCGTTTGGATGAATAGCCACAGTAAGGGTGTAATTACATAATAGTGATGATGAGCCGGGGCTCTCCACAGTTCATGGAGGATAAAACACTATTTATGGCCAGGCACCCCCACCACCCATTCAGTCCTGGTGCGCCCTCCCTGTCGGCTGGGTTGTGGGCACGTGTGTGTGTTAGAGTTTCATTAGAGTACGAGTAAGTGTAGTGCATATATTCCGTTTGGTGCAAAGAGAAAGATTTTCGAACTGGAATGATCGTGGCTCATTGCGACTCAGTACAGAATACTGCGTGACGAGACGAATCTGCTGATAGTTTCTTATGTTGCAGTTATTGTTTTTGTAACACATCTTATTCTGTTTTTATTACGTGCTTCTTCCTTAAGCAGTTAACTTCGTGTTATTTACGTCCAAGCATCGAAAATTCAAGTATAATGAACAGAATATACTAAATTATTTTATCCAGAACCTTTCAGATCAAGATATTGATTGACAGCTGCCAGGTACTGCAGGCCACTTATGTGAATGCTTTCAAAAGTCATTTTAATTTTATTTTTAGTAGTTTTAATAGGTGAATAATAAATAACATGAGGATATAATATTAATGTTTTATTTATATTAGTAGTATAACAGCAGGTATTCTGAAGTTTTAACAAGTATATGCTGCTTATAAAACATGAAAAACAGTACAACACACCTTATGTGTGTAACACAGGGTAGAAAATAGAACCAAGGTGTTACTATGAAAGACAGCAGCATTCATAAGAGGCATTTTTTTTTTCCACACCTGCACAGACATTTCGCAACATCAAGGTGTTTATCAAACACTAATACCTTACAAGACAGAACACATGGTTAGTTGCATTAAGAGATCACACAAAAGTTATCACTATCCTAGAGCATACATTTATAATATACAGCAGCACAAAGAGACATTGCAATTTTAAGAACATAAGAAATAAGGGAAGCTGCAAGAAGCGACCAGGCTTACACATGGCAGTCCCTGTATGAAATATACCTACCTATTTCCACCCATTATCCCCATCCATAAACCTGTCTAATCTTCTCTTAAAGCTCCCTAATGTCTTAGGACTAATATGATTACTAAGTCCGTTCTACTCATTTACCACTATTTGAGAACCAATTTCTTCCTATCTCTTTCTTAAACCAAAATTTTTCAAGCTAGAACCCATTATTTTTTGTTCTATCTTGGTTGCTGATCCTAAGAATTTTGCTTACATCCCTTATTATAACCCTTATACCACTTAAAGACTTCTATCAGGTCCCCTCATAACCTACGTCTCTCTAAAGAATGTAAATTTAACAGCTTTAGTCTCGCCTCGTAAGGAATACTCCTCATCCCCTGTATCCTTTTATAATCATTCTCCTCTGTACTGATTCTAATAGACCTATATCTTTCCTGTAATGTGGGGACCAGAACTTCACAGTGTAGTCCAGATGAGGTCTGACCAGCGTCAAATATACCGTATTTGATGGCTCATAAGACGCTACTTTTTTCTCAGAAAAAGGGTCAGTAAATTAGCCTGCGTCCAATGAGGCAAAGGTCCAACTTTGAGGCAGTAATAGGTTACAAGTCTACGGCAACAGAGGCTCTAAATTCAAACCACAGATGTCTTTGCACAACTAAATAAAGTCATGATTGGTAGTACGCCACAAAATGCTCTTTCTTTCAAGGTACCAATGTGTAGTATCTCATACTTACTGGTAATCCACATAGACTTTGACCAGTCAGGAAGAATTTGCTTAACCATGCACCACTTCTTCTTGGAGTTTTGTTGGGGCAGTGTAGGTTGTGATGTCACAGCCTTTGATGCCCCAAAGGTGAGGTATCCAATTATAATATTAGACTAGATGTGATGGAGCTGGTTGGATTTGTGGAGAAGGTTCTGGCAAGGTGGAGATGGTACACCACGTTTTTCAAAACAAACGCGGTCGGTTGCGCTCCGACGTGACGTACTCGGTGACACCGAGTGTGACGCCGTTACTGATTGAGGTAAGACAATAGCCACACTTTCATACAATTAAAATTGAACCTATCTTTTTAACATTCTTGCTCTGCATACATATGAAAAAGATTGAAGCTAGAGAAACTTTTCTTTTATGAAAATAGACTAATACACCTTGAGAACGAATATTTCTTCTATAAAGGAATTGAGTGTCATGGGATAGGCTGGCTTGAGGTGATGATCTGCATAATATTCATGTAATAGCTTATGCTTTTACACATCCTTTGGCTTTGAAAATGTACTAAAATACTGCATAAGAATTACATGTGAAAGATGCTAAAAAATAAAGTATGAAAAAATTTTATTATCACTGTAGTCCCTCAGTTAATGGTGCCGCCAAGAGCTAGGTGCAGTTAATGTTTACATTCAGCTGAACCGCATTAAGACTGAAACTCCCCTGCTTACCACACCTTTTGGGCACTAGAGGCTGTGACATCACAGTCTGCATGGCCCCAACTAAAATACCAATAAGAAGATTGTGTTTACACGTCAGCAGGATTGGTACAATCTTGTCTTTCAATACCCTCAACCGAATCATTACGTTCTGGCTTTCAAGGCCCGCAACCTTACCAAGATTTGACTCCAGAAATCCAACCAGCTCCACTGTATCTAGTCTGAAACACTACCTGTATACCACACCTTTGGGACGCCAGGCTGTGATGTCACGGCCATCACAGCCTCAACAAAACCCCAAAAAGAACAAGTAAGCTGCTAGCATAAATTAAACTTTTAAATGCTGAGTATTGGTATCTAATAGTGATCTAAATGCACGTGAGAGTCTTCAAATGTCGCTTGAATTCCTTGACTTCATATCGATAGCCTAAATCTGTTAATTTTTGTTTTTTTCTATTTCAATACATGCCAGAACTGGGTGCGTCTTATGAGCCCGTGCGTCTTATGAGCCATCAAATACGGTAACTATAATATTACTTCAGGCGTTCTACTTTTAACATTCTTAAAAATTAATCCTAATAATCCTATTTGCCCTGTTTCTGGCCTCAGCACTGGTTTCCTAGACGGAGTTCAGAGTTAACTATAACTCCTAAATCTTTTTCGTACTCTCAACCTAACAAAGTTTTGTTGTTTTTTGTGTACCTACTGTGTGGGTTTCCTCTACCTACGCTATGTACTTTGTATTTGTTGATATTAAAATGCATTTGCCATCTGTCCGTCCATTCATTCATCCCATCTAGATCTGCATGCAAGGAGATGACATCTGATTCTGACATAATTAATCTACCTATCTTTGTGTCATCTGCAAATTTACTAACATCACTACTAATTCTACTATCCAAGTCATTGATATATATATTAAAAACAACAGTGGCCCTAATACTGATCCATGTGGTACCCCACTAATTACATGACCTCACTTGGATTTAGAGCCATTCATTGCAACTCTTTGTCACCTGTTGCTTAGCCATGACCTTATCCAGCCTAACACCTTCCCATCTATCCCGTGTGCCCTAACCTTTCTCAGTAGCCTCTGATGAGGTACCTTGTCAAAAGCTTTACTAAAGTTCAGATATAAGATTTCATAACTATCACCGTTACCTACTGCCTCGTACACTATACTGTAAAAACTTAAGAAGTTCGTCAGGCAAGACTTCTCCTTCGTGAAGCCATGCTGTGACTGATTTATGAAGTTGTTTGTCTAAATGCTCCTTTATGTTCCTCGCTATTATTGACTCCAATATTTTACCCACAACTGAAGTTAATCTGACAGGTCTATAATTAAATGCTAAAGTTTTATCTCCTTTCTTAAAGATGGGTACAACATTAGCCTACCTCCATATTACTGGTACCTCACCTGACTCAAGTGATTTCCTAAAGACAGATTAATGGCTCAGTAATAACCTCTGCATTCCTTAAGTACAGTAAAATCCATCTCTTCCGGCATTCGAGTATCCGGCAGCTTCAAGTATCCGGCACATTTTTCCCTGAGCCTTAAGATCAATAAAAAATCAATGTGTACTCATAAAATCGATTAAAATTCCCGCGCGAGGCATACTTTGTCCCCCCGCCAACAGAGCGCACTGCTTCGCGCCACCCGCGGCCCACTGCACTGTGTTTACTCAGTGACTCAGTCCCGCATGTGCACTGTTTATCACCTGACGCCTTCATCATGCCTAAAGTTGTAGAAAAGAGGAAGCGTGTTTTGCTGATCAGGTCAGCTGCTGATTAAGATCAGCTGATCTTTGTTATGGTAAGATGTGTGAGTGTAGGGTGGTGATTGTGGACATAATTTCACTTCTATTCAAGTATCCGGCAATATTCAAGTATCCAGCATATTGGCTGTCCCATTGATGCCAGATAAGAGGGATTTTACTGTACTCTGGGACATATTTCATCTGGTCCTGGTGTCTTGAACTTTTTAGCTTATCTATCTCCTGTTCCACTATCTCCTTAGTTATGGAAATATCTGTCGGCTTCTCATTCTCTGCTCTAAACATCTGTTCACAATTTGGCATATCCTGCATGTTTTTCTGGGTGAAGACAGTTAAAAAATGCTCATTCAGAATTTTACTAATCTCCTCCCCCTGAACTAAGTAGCTCCCCAATTGCTGCCTTTAATGTACCTATAGTATCCTTATTCTTCTTCCTGTATACCTGACAAAATCCCTTGTGGTTCGTCTTCACCTGGCTGGCTACCTTTAATTCATAATTGCCCGTGTTAACCTCCTGACTGTTCTAACTAATTCATTATATTGTGGCCTTAAAACCTCTTCACCTGCCCTTAATCTCTTATATATGCTTTTCTTCCATCATGTATAATGTTTTAACCTAGTAGTCATCCATTTAGGGTAATTTTTCAGTGATCTTATTGCTCTTTACGGGATGTTTGCTGTCCTATATGCAATTAATCTAGAAAATATTTATACAACTCATCTACATTTACTTCGCCTAATCCCCTCATTTCAGCCCCTTCCATGTCTACTCCCTCATCTACTGGCGTTGACCTCACCTCTCCCATTTCATCATGACCTGACCTTCCAACATACACCTATCTTACCCTCTCTCTCTCTCTTCTGGCCCTTCTGGACACATCTTCCCTCCTCTTGTCCTACACCCTCACACCTCACTTCACCTCTCTCATCCTGCCTTATCTCTCTCAACATTAGACATGGGACCTGACCTCACCCAGCATCCCTTGCCAGTCAACTCCTTGGAGGTACCTTTTTAATTCCTTAAAATCTGCTCTCCTAAAGTCAGGTATTTTACTAGTGTTTTTGCTTCTAAAAGTTTCTTCTCATTTTAATTTGTACCAAATTTCCAAATGGTCACTGTTACTTAGCTGTCTTCCAACCTCTATCTGCATGACTGCTTTGTCCCTGTTAGTAAGAATTAAATCTATAATATTGTTCCCCCCTTGTGGTTCTATGATTACCTGTTTTGAAAGATTATCCTGAGTTATCTTAAGAAATTCCTCTGCTTCCTTGTTACCCATCAGGCTCCAGTTTATATTCCTAAAATTAAAATCTCGTATCACACATATCTGACTGTACCTTTCTGTTCTATTTATTTCCTGCCACAGTGAGGTGTTAATTTCCTTTGTACTGTTTGTTGGCCTGTACACTACTCCCAGTACTACTGACTGTGATCCTTTCTTAATATCTACCCATATCGACTCTGTTTTGAATGTACATCAGGAGGTAACGGAGTCAGCATAGCAAGGCTACACCACCTGACAGAGAACACAAAGACTTCTATATCAGAACAAATGACATGGCAACTCAGTACTGCATGCAACAACAACAACAACAACAACAACAACATTGAAGTAAGGATATACAGTGGGCATATGGCAGCTAAAGATATAGTGTTAATAACATGTAGCTAACCAAAGAAAATTTCATATAAGAGAAGCATTTATGTCACTACAAAGTAAACATGCAAAATTTAAATAATTCTTGCATATACTGTAACAAAGAGCACAAACCTGATGAAATGCTGCATTACATGAGAAAAATAAGAGGACTGATATCAAATGCTACTGTAAGATATATCTAAAATTACATATATTGTGAGAAAGTACATTATGATAGATATCTTATATATATATATATATATATATATATATATATATATATATATATATATATATATATATATATATATATATATATATATATATATATGAATAATGCATCATGATAAAGTGAAGAAAACATTATATGCAAGACAAAATACAGCATCCTGAGCTAGGACATGGGACATGCAATGAGACAGTAGGACAAGAGCAGAATGGTTTGCAAGAATACAGTGAAAAGAAAAACAAAAACCATTAGAAAGAAATTTTGTGGGCATATCTGTGTACTGTATGCAAATTTACTATTCATATTTTCATATTTATTTCTTCTTCCTATTTCCTATTTAAGGATATAAAATACTCCAAGTTTGATTAAACTAAAGCTTTTGGTTAGTTGCTGAAACACATGCAAAGGCAACACAAACTTATGACTGATAAAGAAAATACACTTTTTTTCCTCATTGGGAAATGAAAAGGCCACTTAAAATGATAAATCTAATCTGCCTCACTGCTGCTGTCTAACTGATGGCTGGTATCTCGCAAAATATCCTTGTTATTTGACGTTCATGAGGCTCAAAAATCTTCTTCAGGCACAATCAGTTAAATGAAAAGATTATGAGCTAGAAGTAGTCTGATGCCATCACTATATCTTCAAATTTAGAGTTAGGAACTGAAGTCGGTGGGTAATCCGAGTCTTAATCTTGTCAAGGAAGTGTGGTTCATCCAATTGATAACTATGGTAAGGAAACTGAACAAAGACCAGTTGTGCCACAGCACCTGAAGTGCTGTCTTGTTAGAGTGTGTGTATGGCACAGTTTCCATGATGTTCTTGCATTCCTTGCAAATTTTACAAGATTTAGTAATAAACATCATTAAAATGAAGAGTAACTAAACTATTTCAATAATGAAAAGGATCTATGCACCTGGTATACATGCCTATACTGCAACAAGGACAGCTTCTTGTGGCAGTAAGCCTACCAAGGAATGAGTGTCTATTCTATTCATTACTTGAAAATCCTACACATGTTGAATTTACCAGTTAGGAGCAAGTCTCATATTTTTTAGCTGATGATCATTCATAATTAAACGTTCAGCATTTAATTATATTACCCTGTATGTACTTTACTTTTCTCCTTCAAAATAGTGTTACTGAGTCTCTTCCAAAGCTTCGGTGAATCATACAAGAAACGGATCATGGCAAAAAAACATGTCAAGATTCTAAGAGAAGAACATTGTATTCCCTCTTGGTCAGAGAAAGAAAAAAAGTGCAGTTACTCTAGTATCAATGTCTTAAGCCTAATGAACATGTCAGCATTCTCACACTCTGCATAATATCAGTCTTTCCCAGATAAAAGGAATAGCCTAAAAAACATTTCCATTTCTCAGTTCTTTAATCACAAACAAAAATGCATGGTTTCCAAGTTTCAAACTTTTGTCATGTTCACCAATATCCTTGCCTCCAATAATGGAATCAGAAACCTGGTCAAAATTAAACAAATCTTTGATGATACTCATTACATGAGATATATTGCCTTAAAGTAACTTCCTTTACAGGACTGCCAGAGTTTGTTGCTCCTGCTAACAAAATGTTTCTCAGTGAGAAATGCAGTGCTTACTGTAATCCTTTTTGGACTGTGATAATATACTGCTACAGCAAGCTGCCTCCTCCTCTTCCTCCTCTTCCTCCACTGTCACACTAATCAAAGCATGTCACAGATGTCCATTGAAAAATTACAGCATCCTGGGAGGCAGAAAATCTGCTGCTCTTTGGATCAATTGCTATGGTATTGTGCTGGTCTTCCTTCCAGATTGCTGGACTGTCTTGTGTGGTGTCGATGGTGTCCCTGTATATATGGAAATATGGAATATATTAGCATAACTTTGTGACATTATTAGCATATTAGTATATGCATTTATTTTCTTGAATAATGCTATTACCTCTGTTAGTAACAGAATAGGTTAACAGCTTTTCTGTTTCTATCTCACCTCTGCCATCTTAAACTTTTCCCATACCCACAACAATTGTCCTCTTCAAGTAAGTGATCAACAGTAATTATAAATCTTATATACAGTCATTATTCCCACCACATCTTTTCCTTGCCAAAAACATCTTAAAATACTTGTTCACATTGCTCATCACATCAGTTAACATGCTTGACTCAGATGAGCCAGCTGTGTCTCCTTTCCTGCTGTAAGCCACTTTATCACAATACAGTTTGTAAAAAGAAGCATTTTGGTAACTGGAAAGCAACAAGTATTGCACAAAATTAAGTTATGAATATTGTGAAATATTAGTATATAAAGAAATGTATGATTGTGTATGGACAAGTGCTGAAGGAAGATAGGACCTGTTAGTAGTGGAGGCAGAAGTTGGTTTATTATATTGTTTATTCATATTTATATTCATATTACTATTTATTTTTATTTATTTATTTATTTTTTGGAGAAAAATAACCACATGATTTCTTTCCATCTCTGTTTTTAATTCAAGCTTGATCAAGTTAGATTTAAAGAGAGGAAGGAAGTGGTTCTCAAACAGAGCGGTAGATGACGGGAGTAGGCTCTGTAATTAGGTTGTTTGTACAGAGTCAACAGGGAGCTTGAAAAGAAGATTAGACAGATTTATGGATAGGGATGTTAGGTGGAAATAGGTAGATATATTTCATACAGTGACTGTGTACCCTGATGGCTTCTTGCAGATTTCCTTATTTTCTTATGTTCTTAGAAAATGGGTTAGATAACAGTGAGAATTATGAGATTGCTGAATGGTATCTACTAGCAAATATGTATATACTGAAATGAAAGCTCATCATATAATGTAATATAGTACATACAGTATATAGGCTTCAGTAAAGTTGTGAATGTTATTAATCAATATTTAGGATCTGTTGTTTAAAAACTATTTCATCATGAATGTCATTTAACTACATTTACCACAACTAAATTAAGCATTACCAGTTAT